>NW_007729229.1:171742-217952 GCF_000696425.1 Galeopterus variegatus | reverse complement strand
TGAGTCTATACTTCTATGTTGACAGTTACTGTCTCACTAACTTCTGGCTTCCACTGTTTCTATCCAGAAGTTAGCTCTCAGTAAAATTTTGTTCCTTTATAAGTAAGCCGTATTTTCTGTCTGGATGCTCCTAAGATTTTTTTTTTTTTTCTTTCTCTCTTTGATATCAAGCAGTTTCACTGCAATGTCTAGGTATAAATTTATCTTTTGATTTGTTAGATTTCCTGAATCTGAGGAGTCATGTCTTTAATATTTCCATAAAATTCTTCACCATTACCTCTTTGACTATCATCTCTCTTCTATTTTCTCTACTTTTGCTTAGCCACCGATTAAATATATATTATACCTTCTTACTCTGTCTTCCATATCTAAATCTCTTTTATTTCTTTCTCATCTGTACTATATTCTTAATAATTCTGAAGATCTTCTAGTTCACTAATTCTCTTAGCTGTGTCAAATCCAGTATAGAAGCCATCTATTATACTTTTAATCTTTTAGTATCAATTATTATATACATATGTATATTTATTTCAAGAAGTTCTGTCCAATTCTTTTTTATTTGACAGGTTATTTTTTACAGTCTTTTTTTCTTGTTCCTTTCTAAGTCCTCAATATCCTCTTTTATAAATATAGTAAACATATTTATTTTTCTGAATATGATCATTATAATATGCACAGTCGTTGATAGTCTGATTCTAGAATTCACTTACTCTGATGTCTCTGGTGATTCTTGTAATACCATATATTTTGTGATTTTTTTTTTATTGTGAGTCCATGTTACTGATAAAGTTATCCAAGGGAATTGTCTGTCTTAAAAGTACATTACTCTTTGGCTCTCTGGAGAAGTGCCTAATTTCAAATCTGGGACAGGGAAAGTACAAGTTTATCTCAGGACATCTTGTGCTGTACAGAAAGGAAACCCTCAAAAACAAATGAAGTCATATCAAAAAGATACAGGAGATAACTTAGGACAACGTGACCTTCAAAAGAATAATAACAGCAATTTATTATAACTCATAGAATAAATTTTTTTTTAGAAAATGAGTCCATAGTGATGTTAGAAAACAAATGAAGTCATATCAAAAAGATACAGGAGATAACTTAGGACAACGTGACCTTCAAACGAATAATAACAGCAATTTATTATAACTCATAGAATAAATTTTTTTTTAGAAAATGAGTCCATAGTGATGTTAGACAGAGAAAAAGGGTTGGGAAGGAAGCGACATTTATTTGCCCTTACTGAAGATGACTAGTATGCCAATAACATTCTCTGACTATCAGCAACTGAAGGGAAAAAGTAAGCATTTACCTTTTAGGAGGAACTGTGGTTTATTCCCAGTTGATGAAAGAAAAGTCATCATTGCAGAAGAATATTTGCTAATAAATGTTAAATATCCGTGAATGAATATCAACTCAGTAAAATAATGGATTCAGCTAGTATCATTACAGGATGCTGAAACTAATAGGTGGAAGGTTATTTGGAAGTAAGATATTCAGCCGGGGTCAAAGTATCACCTTAATGATAATTTGCTAATGGCAAAGAGAAAAATAAGTACATTTACAGGGAAATCTGGTAATCAACACCCGAAGTCATTAACCTTATCTTCAATAACAGTGCAATATCCTAACTTCTTGTACCTACTGTGAAATGCAATATGTAATACATAACAAAACCAATTCTTGCCAAAATAATTTTAAATATATCTATTAATTGCTTAGAACTTTCAATATATATGCATGCTATATACTCATATGTCTATTATGTGTGTATATAATATACTATATATGTATATATACATATACATACATGTAAACTATAATGCAACTCTAGTTAGGGAAAACAGTGACTATAAAAGATGATTTTTCCATGGGAATCTGAATATAGAGTAGGCATACTGTGTGATTAAGAAAATAATGTAGTACATGTGAGAGTATTTTTTGGCGATGTATGATGAAATATTTATGGATAAAGTGTCATGATGTCTGCAATTTACATTCAAACGGTTCAACAACAATAAGACAGAAAATGGAAAGACAAAGACAGAAATGAGCAAGTACAAGGCAAACTTGGCAAAATGCTGACAACTTATTGAATCTAAGTGGTGGGAATATGGTACTATCCTTTTGATATTTATATGTTTGAATTTTTCATAATTAAAACATTTCAGAAACATCCAAAAATTAAAGTGCATTCCTTCAGAGTAGGTTTTATGTCTGCTTTTGCCAAGTGCTTAGGGACCAATCCAAATGACAACTGTATTTTTGACTTGGAGATTTTCAGGCTACCCACACTTGAAAAGTAAATTTCAGCCCCAAATGAATGTGAATTGTTTTTTGTTTGTGTTTGTGTTTTTCTTTTTTTTTCTTTCCTCCTCATCCAGAAGCTAGTATAGTATGACAAACAGACAAATTTCTGTAGTTGGACAGACAGGGCTTTTTTTCTTCTTTTTTTCTTTTTTATTCACTGACAGTATAGCCACTTTGGTGTCGTAGCTTTATGGGAGATATTGTCCATCCAACTTCTACCTTGCTATGGCCAAAGTTCTGTCCCTGACTTTCACATGCGGGGCTCATTGAAGTCCAAGGATCAGCAAGGACTGGCAGACACCCTTATGGATATCAACTTTCTGTTTCTGACCTCTGAAGCTTTCTCCTGCTTTCTCAAAAGATTAATCATGCTTTTATAAAGATGTGTGTTCGGTGTGTGCGTGTGCGCATGTGTGTATATGCGCGTGTCTCTCCCTAATATTTCCTGCATCGTTCAGTTCACCTCATTACCAAAATTGGAATTGAGGACTCAAAAAAAAATTTATGTGAAGTTCTTCAGATAGTGCTTGTAATAACATGAGGATTTTGTTGTGTTGATTTTTTTGGTTGCTGTTGTCATTTCATCACTTTTCTAAGGCTGCTGTCATTTTGCTGTTGTTCTCCTAGTTGAAAAAGTTATACCCAGAGGCAAGACAAATATCAACAAGAAGCACAAGTAACCTAGTAAAAAATTTAAAAATCAGTGTGACCCTGATCTCCTTTATCAGCATTTATCTAACAGTAACACCTCTCCTCAAGACAATCCTTCCCCAGTCTACTGGTCTACTGGACAGACATTTCTGAGCAGAGTTAAAGTCCCCTTCCTCCATGATGGCTTCCTTAACCACCTCTGCTTCCTCTGAACCCCTCCAAAAATTTTTGTCGGCACTAGACCCTTTTGTGGGTTCAGACTCATAGAGAGGTTAAGAGCACAGACTGTAGTCAGACTGCCCGGGGTTTGACTCTCACCAATATATGCGGGCCCTTTGTTGTTGGAGACATTTTCTAAGTTTTCTTTGTCTCTGTTTTCTCATATGCAAGGTGGAGATATTAGTAAACCCACTTCACGGGACTCTGTTGGTGACTGAAGGCCATGGTCCAAGAAAGGTGTTTAGCACAGCACACAGCATGTAATAAATTATAAGTATGTTATTATTCAGATCTTTCTTTTGTTAGTTATCTTTGTATATGTCTATATGTCTGTGTTTCATCCTTCTATGCAAGGTAAAACTTCTGTGCACATAAAGACCATGGTGCATATTGCTGAACACACTCTTAATTAGATTATTATTTATATTCAGAAAACAAGTCTTTTAAGAATATCACTATCATTTTAATATTTTCTTCCCTGATAACTGTATTATAATGCTGGATTTGGATCCCTGTCTTTCAGGGACAGGAAATATTATATTTTGAAAATTAATAAAATATACTTCCAGTAGCACCTTCATTTTAAATCAAGACACTAAGCAAGTACTTGCCTAACCATAGAGAACAAGCTCTTTAATGGTGGGATTTCATAATCTATAACACGTGTCAGAGAAGTATTGCTGGATATTTGGGCTTACACCTTGAGTCCTTAAAATTACACCACATACTTAGAGAATGAGAATTTTAAAGAACGCCACTTGTCTAGAGAAACCTGGCTAGTTGTTTGAACAGCCCTTAAGAAGATTTCTTTGACTTCAATTGTTTGATTACAAAACAGAGTAAATTGGTAATTTACCAAGAAAACCAAATACTTATGTTATAATGATTGGCAAAATGGTGTTTTCACAAATCTAGCTTCTCAAGAAGTGCTTCAAATACTACCATATTCTCAGGAAAAAAATGAATAAATCAGTGCTGGGAAAATAAAGTGCCAAGTGGACCCTATCTATATTTTATTTATTTATTTATAATTTTATTTTTTTATTAAAATGTATTGATTATACAAATCAGTGCTGGGAAAATAAAGTGCCAAGTGGACCCTATCTATATTTTATTTATTTATTTATTTATAATTTTATTTTTTTATTAAAATGTATTGATTATACATATTTATGGGATAAAGAGTTATATTCCAAAACATATGCAATGTATGATGATCAAATTGAGGCAGTTAGCATATTCATCATTGCAAAACCTAATAATTTCTTTGTGATATGGAAATATGATCTCTTCTCTTCTAGCCTTTTGATAACATGCAATAAATTATTGTTAATTATAGATGTCTAGCTCAACTGTTGATTCTTACATAAGATGGTTGTCAAAGATCTTTGTCAAAAGACTGTAAAACAACAGTATTGCCATGCAAGTAAAAAATAATGACAACTCCCATTCACATTCATGATCTAATTTTTTATTTATAGTAACACTGTGGTAGAAGTAAGGCTGATGGTATTACCTCTAGCTCATAAGTAAAGAATTAAGGCTTGGCAGGCAGGGAGGCCTGCACATTTGTGAGGTTGGCCAGAAGCAGGGTCATTCTTAGAATGGTCAATGTCTTTGACATTTAAGAGCAGTGTTTATGTCCATGATACACTCTGGGTTTTTTTCCCTGGTTCAAGTGAAAGAGGCTATTTTAACCTCATTCTAGCAAAAACATTAGTAAACATTAAATGTTACTACATTATTATTGTAGTAGTGTACTAAAACATTACTTATTACTAAACATAATAAACATTTGGGGGGGCATTACCTTAAACTGACTCTACACAAAGGCACAGTAAGTAGTTATCTGTGTGGTGTGATCTGAGGGACAGTACCAACCGTTATTCCCCTCAAATTCTCCCTGATCTGTGAAAGTGCCTAAAAAAAGGACAGGGCAAACTTTGCTTAATCTATAGTGCTGTCCAGGGTGCCTGACTCCAAAGCCTAGTGTGCTGTAGCCAAATATCTGTACAGTGTATTTAGAGACTTTATTTTGTTCCACAGAACTGTTTTTTTCAGGACTCAGTGTTATTTCATAATTGGTCACTGAGAGAGGCATCTGTAAATTAGAATACCTCACAATTGTTACAGAGAATCTTTTATGTGCAATATTACAAACAGACACCGAAGCATAAACTCTGGGCCCTGTTTTTCTTGATTGCTGCATATCTAGCAGAGAGAGAGCCCCTCTAATTTATTACTGTCAAAAGGTAGAAATAGGTTTGATAGAATAGACTTTTGAAGCTCACCTTTGAATTCATAAACAAAAGTACAACCCAAGAGCTAATAGATCATTGAGGTTTTTTCCCAATCTGGTCTTCCTCTACCCACCAAAGAGTTGATCAGGTTGGTCCCAATGCTTAAAATGAACACAAATGTATCTTCTAGACACTCTACCTTATTACAGTTTCTTGTTTAAGCCTTGGGGACTTCCTCTCTCCTATAGCTCAGAAGGAAAATCCCTTAATTTAGCAGACTTTCCATAACCTTCTTGTTCTTTTTTCAACTTTACCCTCCACTTTTCAAAGTTCTGTTTCAGACATATTGATCCAGCAATAATCCCATGAATATCCCACGAGAAAGCCAGCCTCACAAACACTCAGTTACTGCTGATCCACAGACTTATATCCCCCATACCCCCTCAAACTACAAATCTCCCTTGGTGACATCATTTCTCCTTCCACTTCAGGGATGTTTTTATTTTACCTGTTAAAAATTCTAGTCAAAAAGAGACTGAAAAACACTAGGGCATGGTTTTCCCCAGGCAACACCTCTACCAGGGAAAATCATGATACAAAATTAAGGCACACCAATACTCACCAATTTCATTACTGAAAGGTTGATAGATTGAATTTTGTATAATTATAAAACAGCATAACTATGATATTTAATATCATAATGCTTTACACACATAACACCAGCCACCCCCTAAAAAAAGAAAAGCTATTTTACTAAATACAAAATAGGACAACAGTGCCTGCTAATTACATTTTCTACTAACTAGAAAAATGGCAGCATAAATTGAAAATATAAAGCTCCTTTGGATCACATATCATAGTTCAGAAGAACTATTGCTTTTCTTTGCCTATTATGCAGAAATGTAGCTGCAATTGTGTTGTTTTTTTAAAACAAGCATTCATATTAAAGCCTTTCATTTTATATTCATGTTTTATCATACAAGTATATTTCAATATAATTGCCCTTATCCCTGTAAAACCTCACTGACTGTTGTAATCAAATCTACTAATATTTATGGTACAAATCCTTCTCTAAATTCCATAAGAATTACTTTCCAGAATTAATGACCGAAACAAATGTCTAACATACAAGGTTAACATCTTATTTTATATAAATATCACAGAGCAAGTTTCCTAAAAATGTCACAAGTATATTTTGTACCTAATGATTCAGGGTTTTTAAAATAATAACACAAAATTCCCATAAAGGAAAATATTTCTATTTGAATATTAAAGAAAAATTATTGATCACTTAAGTTAGTTTATTATGCCCCTAAAATAATTAAGTAAAATGCAAAAAGAATACTGGACTGCATGCAATCATGAGTCTTGTATTATAGCCCCACTCAGCCATTGACCAGCTGCTTGATCTTAGGAAAATAATTTAACCTCTACAGGACTTAAATATTCTCATCTATAAAATAAACTGAATTATCCCCTTGCTAAATTCCCTTCACAATACATGATTATAAACCCATAACTAGTTTACATACCTTGGAATAAGACATAGGATTTTGCATACTAATATTCCTTTTGCTGAAGCAAATGGTCTGTGTTTAGTCAAGGTTGTTGCCATAATACTTTGTAAAGTCAAGGGTATCTGATGCTATTTAGTTTTCCTGATAGGAGAAATGTATTCCAATTGAATTATTATATGCTTCTGCAGCCTGATTCTTTCAAGACAGCAGCAGTCTTCTGTCTGTCAACTATGCCAATAAAAATGATAAACATTTCTGGTGATTATTTGTCAATAATAGAGAACTATTTTGAACTCACAAATTCTTCACCTATAATTTCATACCTGTCTAAAAATATATAATCTATATAGGCATTGAAACAAGCAAAGATAGTTGAGAAAAACCAGTACTAAGTTTTCTAGAGTAAAGAAATATGCTTTACCTCAAATTTCTCTAATGTTTGAGAAAAATCCCAATAACCCACAGTAATAATAATAATACTTGAGACTTCTATTGCCCTTTGAGACAGTTGCTTAAATATCATCTTAACATTATCTAACCAGACATTTCTTCATATCAGACATAAATACCAACTTAGCATATTGCATAAATACACATGTATAATTACATATATGCATTGTAAATGTTATAGAAATACAGTGTAAGAATCAATTTGCAAAATAGAATGTATTTAAAATTATCTTAAAAATCTGATAGCAATCCAAAGGAAATCTTTTTGGAAAATACAATGGTGAACGATATGTGAAAGCAGGAATACTCAGGCTGTAGTAGGTCTTAGGGGAAATAGTCAATGCTCTCTTCAGTTTTCATTGAAAAACTAAATAAACAGACCACTAGCAGCAGGATAGTTTTCACTCTGGAAGTAGATGGTTAGAGATGTATTAAGGAGTATAACATGCTTTTAAATATGAATGGTAAATAATTTATATGCACTATCAAAAAAACCAAGCAACTAAGACTATTATCCACTCTACTAAAATTCTTATTTTGTTCTTTGCTGTATTTTGCAATCAGAAGACTCACAGAATATCTGGTGCAAATGAAAATAAAGTTGACCTCAAAGCTATAGGCATTAAACAAATTAAACTCAGTCTTTAAGTCAGTGCTGACACATTTCTCTATGATTAAAAGTGTCTAAACAATCTAACCGGCTGCCCAATATCTCTCACTATAATCTAAGTCACGTGTTGGCAAAATGTCCATATTAATTTCTTATTTTAAATGACTTTTTGGTTGAAGAGAAAGGGAAAGTGGACCAACAAAAACTGACATGGAGAAATAGTAGAAGAAAACTATAGAATTTTTGTTATATAAACTTGAGAGGGGATTATAATTAACAGTTAGTGCACATTCCGTTCAAAAGACATACATGGATAAGCAAGAATGTAGTACAGAGAAGCATCTAGGCTGACATGGACCAAGCTTCAGAAGTGGTATTTCTGAACTCACTACTACCCGTTCTGCAGATGATCAAAAAGAAGTGGCAGTTGCTTATTTAATAAATGTTCTCTGATAGTAAAAATTTCTATAAGGGATGACAATGCCCCTTGCCCAGCACAGCCTCTGTCACAATGAAAATCCTGAGGACAGGTTTCAGAGAGTAGACCTCCATACATTATTGAATGCCCCACTATAAGCGTTGCAGCATTTTAAATCTATGAAGAAACGAAACAAAATTTAAAAATTGTGAACACTGCTTTTGAAAAATACATAATAAAGAATAATGTAAGACTGCTATAATGCATTCGTAAAGCTATTCTTACTTAAACATCTTTATATCACTCAGGTAATATATAAAAATTACACATTGGATGCAAATAATTGCTAATTAAAATTACCAAATACAAAATAATTCTTGGTTTCACATTGTACGATTTGTAAAAATAACAAGCAACAACACTGTCTCATGCACATTGAAAAATAGCTATATACAAGTTTTGGATAATGAAGGAGATCTTTTTAGAGTCCTGCTTTCCCATCACATCTCACTTCCACTAGATCCTAAGTCACATTAAGTCAATAGTCCCATTCATCACTTCTCCATTCCCGCTCCTACTACTTTAATTTAGGCTTTTTATTTCCTACCTAGGTTAGTCTAATAGTCTCAACATATCTCTCAACTAGTCTTTGTGCCTCAAATCTACCTAAACCCTACTACTCCATGCTCACATCTCACATTTCCATTGCTTCTGGGATGATTTTCCTAAAACATGAATCTGATGTCACTCCTTTGCTCAAAACTTTTATGTTGTAGTTCATAAACCTTAGCTTAAATCACAAAGCCTTTCCTGATCTTATTCCTGCTTATCTCTACAAACTCGTCTTCAGCTCTGGCCTCACGTGTACCCTTTCTCTAGACAGACTGAATTACTCGATGTGCCCTGATAAAAGAGGGCTGCCTCCCACTTCCAATCCTTTGCTTACAGTGCTTTCTCTGCATGAAAATGCTTTGTCCTCTTTGTTCCACTCACAATAACACACCTTTAATGCCAAGCTGGTATCACCTGCTCTGGGAAGCCTGAACTGCCCAGTCTGTTGTGAATCTCTATTTTGCACCCCATTTCTCTCAGGGCAGCATATTCCTCTCAGAGATGTAACTGACAATCCCTGTCTTGCCTGTCAATAAAGTGAGTAAATACATTGAGAAGACAAAACATGATTCATTATACTATTTTAGTGCTGAGCAGAGGCCAGACTCTTCTCAATAAATGTAAGTGCTCAATAAATGTTTGCTGTATGAATGAGTCTAAGTGAGCAAGTTTAACTTAACTTGGGGGAGAGATAAAAATTATTAGATTTTGACTTCACTAGTGTATATAATAAGTAATAACATACATCTGCTTTCATTCACCGATGAAATACAAAACCAAATATCTCTACATGGCAAAATGTGTCCAAAAAAATTCTGGTTAATCTTGGTTATTTGCAATACAAAACAAAACAAAACAAAACAAAAAACCCCCACTTATTTACCTATAAATATTATGTACTTAAAACCCCCAAATCATGTGGAATAGGCTTTTCAATTGGTACATATAAGTACAAATGTTAAATGAATAGAAAATATTTTTAAATAAATTGTAAGAAAGGATGGTTTTATGAATGCTGTCTTGTAAATAATGGCTTCTTAATACAGTTTTACCAATACCTTGAGCACTATCTCTGTATCTCCAAGGATACATTCCAAGATTTTACATGTGCGTGAGAACTAATTAATCACTAATTAATAATTATTGCTCTAATGATAGCAAAATATAAAGGTCCCTTTTGGATTTGCTTAGAGTGCACTGCCTGAAATAGAATAGTCTTCTGCGTCGATTACAAATACCTAATACAGCAATATACTTTCCTTAAACCAAAAAACAAGGTTTTAAAAATTATGCCATTAGCCTCTAATCCCAGCTAAGAGACACCCTGAAAAACACCAGAACAATATATTTCTTCAGTTACATTTAAAAAAAAAAAAAAGAAATCAATGTCGACATATCACTAAGGATGTCTTTTAATCACATAAACTTTAGAATAAAATCAATAAGGAGGAGAATTATTTTGACATCAAAATTACTGTTGGGTTTAGAGATGGGCTTGTCTTCAGATTTCCAAAATACATTTTCATTTCATGTTTGCTTATGTCATTCCTGTCTGTCAACACACTATTTATGTCCTGTTTTTCTTGTATTACATGATTACTTTGTGCTCAGATTTTTTACTGCTTTCAATTTCTCAATAACTGATTCCATGTTTCTTTACCAATATCTGTCATTACAGAGCATTTCCACCTTCTATTAATAGGCTAATATTTCCAAGACTAACCAAAAAGACTGAGGAAAAAGCAAAACTAGGCACCACTAAATATGGCACATTGCACTTACTCCAGCTTTTTAAGCATCTAGTACAATCTCGAGTTGGCAATCTGCAAAGAAAAGTCCTGGTAACAAAGTAAAAAAAAGAAAAGAAAAGAAAAAGTGCTACCTTAACAGATATGGCATAAGATTTCCATTAGGAAGAAAACTTTCTTTGAGAAAACGCCTTACTAAACTATAGAAAGCAATCGTTTGGCAGACACGGAAGCCAAAGCAATGAAGCAACAATGAGGTTTTGTAGAAAGTAGAAAAATAAAGTTTCCTTTGTAGTAGGCTAATGAAATTTGTTTTTCTCCTGGCAAAAGAAAAAGAGAACATTAGATAAGATTATAAGAGAGGAAGAGGAGCCTGTGATTGGTTAGCTCAATTGGTAGAGCATGGTGCTGATAACACCAAGGTCAAGTGTTCAGATCACTGTACTGGACAGCTGCCAAAAAAAGAAAAGAGGAGAGTTTTGAAGTTGGGGCCAACTGAAATCCTGACAGATTATTTTAATAGCAGAGTTGACTAAGTTCCAATTTAAAGTCATTTACATTGACGTGATGTAACCCTCTCCCCTTTACTCTTCTAAAATCATCGACAAAGTTTATTACTCTTAAGAATAATTTGTGTAAATGACTGTTTTGTGGGCATTGACAAAGAGACTTGGTTTTCCCTTTGAGATGATGTGATGCATAACAAACCTCTCCAGAAGAAGCAAAAATGCTTTGGAAGAATGACCTTGAGCACATAACACTTCCCCACCCACCATGTGCCTTTGTAAATTTGAAGAAACCTTAAGGAAGGGATTGGACTCATAAGGAGCATGGTAGGGGAGGTTGAAGCCAATTTTATTTAAATTTCCTGCTGATATCCACATTGCTTTACAGGTTTATAAGACTTGGTAAGTCCCACCTTTCTCCCTATTTAATATAGGCTGATTTTGTCCCTCAAAATTAAAATATTTCTAAATAAAAAGCTTCAGAATAGGCATTTATAAGTATTGCCCAAATAAAATAATACAAAGGATTAAGAAACACCGAAAATGACAAATGTCTGAGTTTTATTCGCAAAAGTGAAGCATTTTTCAGTGTCTAAAGGTAAAGATTTAAACAAGATCTAGGCACTGACATTTAATAGTCAAATAACCAATAACAAAACCTACTTCATTAAATAGGCAACTTGCATATTCATGTTGATAACCCATGTATTGTTCTAATAGGCAAGAATAGAGTTAAAATTAGTCAAAGAAAAAACATGTTGAAATTAAAATAATATAATTTCATCAGGAAAAGCTTTTAGAAAACTCAAAATGCTAACAGTTTTTTTAACTAATTTTAAAAATTAAATTATTGATTTATAGGCCTCAAATCAAAGTTTTGTCTTTTAATCTGCAAATCTAAGTTCTTGTTTACTAATTGGCTTGCAGACTTCTACATGAATACACATAATGAACAGCCATGGCGATAAATGACCGGGCTGGCCTTTCAACCATGCCAAAGTCATATTAACCTTAAAACATGAGGAAAAAATTACCCCCTCACTGAAAAGGGAATACTTATGTGATATAACCATCCAAAAAATATCACTTTCAGCACTTTTGAAACAGATATCCTCATGATCATTACTAATAAAGTTAGGATAAATGGTACAGACTGCAAAGAGGTAAAGGTTATGAAGAAAAATGAGGTCAAAGAAATGAGATTAGTGACTATAGCAATAGGAATGAAAGCTTGGGTCTGTCTAGACATCTCGTCTCTCATTTGTATAATTGTGTAAGAACAAGTTTCTAGAACCAAAATAAAATGAGAACAAGCTATCAACTTTCTGGTTCATGGCCAAATATTCTTATTGTTTATTTATTGTCCACATGCCCCAATGGCCTCATTTTCTCCTCAACTAAAAAAGCCTGCTGATGTTGTAGCTATGATCAGTATGATAATCTATTTCAACAAAAGTGCCCATTTATGTTTGGAAATTAAGAGAAAACTCTCACAAATAACATTCAAAAGGATACATATGACCAAACAAAGTAAAGGCAGTGAAATGATGCAAAATGGATGTTGCATTCATTAATATTAGACTCAGCCTTCATTTTTAACCATTTTTTAAAGCAAATGTTATAAAAACACAAATAGAAATACAAGTTTAGCTTTTGCATACAATCCAACTTTAAAAAAAACTCAACATCTGGTTTTATTTATAACCATTTTTAATCGTTTTTAATCATTCATTGAGTTATCATTAATTGTGATTTGTTTAAAGAAGATACTGAACAAAGAAAAGTAAACATTTACTATAATACATAGGATCCAAAGATATAACAACAAAGTGTTATTTAAATATTTTAGTTGTCTTCTCACAAGTAAAATTATGTTGATAGAATATGATTTTTGAAGTATCTAATACTTTTCAAGGACTCAAAAAAAAAACACTTGGAAAATTTGGGTTTAAACATTGTACTCTTAAGTTTTCTTAATTGTCAATGAATTTATTAATCATAAATTTAATTAACATTATACATCCCCATTTAAAGATGTACTTTTTAGTAAAGGTAGTTCATAGCCCCTAAACTACCTAAGCCCTTTCGTAAAAATTCAAAGATGCTCACTTGGCCATCTCAGCTTCTGGCACAAATGGTATATGTTTGATCTTAAAGACATTCATATTTTTAAAATCTGCCTGTAGTGCTATTTCTAGGAATGGCAGGCAGGATGCACTGATAGATTTCACAGCTATTATAATGCAATTGACAATATAAAATGTAAATTATGGTCTAAACTGGTGAAGATGGGAATCAATTAGTGCTTAATCTATTTGAAGTTCTTTCTAAAATCCCTAAGAATGAAACACACCTCCCTCCTATTGCTCACTTAATATTGGCATTTCTATGTGGCAGATGGTGACCTTATTCCTGTGCTTCAGCTAAAAAGATTTTTATTAAGGCTAAACTAGTGCTTAATCTATTTGAAGTTCTTTCTAAAATCCCTAAGAATGAAACACACCTCCCTCCTGTTGCTCACTTAATATTGGCATTTCTATGTGGCAGATGGTGACCTTATTCCTGTGCTTCAGCTAAAAAGATTTTTATTAAGGCTAAACAAGTGTGAACAGTGCTAATTTCTTGCAGCAGGCAGATATGAATAAACCTCTAGAATGAGTGTAAGTGCCCTGCCTCACCATATGGTTAAGATTCATATCCTGCCATTAGAATGGACTGAAAAGTAGCCAACAGGCTTGAACCCTTCCCTGAGTCCCACGTTTCATCATTAGCCACCCAATCAAAGAATAGCTAGAGGAGAAGGGAGATCAGAATGAATAAGAAACATAACTTGACGAATTGTTTGGTGGGCTAAGCTCTGAAGAAGGGCCAGTATGGGTAAATTCTAAAGGATGAAACATTTGCTTTATAGTGCCCCTTATCATTCTTGTGATACCTTGCCACTTTTTTACCTAACACCAACCTACTATCTCCCTTCCCTCAAACCAGAGCCCCACGATGACTGATACTTAATCAATGCACTGGGCATATTACCCTAAACTGTCTCATTAAGTGTGTATTCCATACTCTTGAGGTATGTCTTAAGGACAGAGTGTACCCCCTTTAAAGAACATGTGGTTTCCCAGACCACTAGTTTTAACTTATTTTATAAGGTTTCCTAAACATAAATGAACATAAACTACGTAGAAATCTTTGTGTACCTTAGACCATAGAGTTTAAAATTTATACAATAACATTTAAAAACCTCTACAATTAATAAGTTTGAATTAACCACAGTTTGCTCCTTTGCTACAGTAAATTATTGTTTGAGTATTGAATATGGTACAGGTTCTTTTAGGCTGGCTATACTACTGCACCTTGGATGATGACCAGATGTCCCACCACTTTGTTTCCCCGGCCCATTGCAAGAAATGCATTTATAAAGTCTGGCTTAACAACACTTGATTTGAACAGGGTGTGAGTGCAATAGTACATGCTTAACATCTGGTCATTTCAGTGGATAACCAAGTGAAGTAGAATATTTTTTAATAGATCATCAAAATGAACATAAAAATATTAAACATCCTCACGAGGAACTCAAGAAAAAGAACCACTACTCTAAAGTTTCAATTTTTCTTTCTCCTACCAAAATATAATCAATGTATAAGTAACATTCAATGAACTTTTTCCATGTGACAAGCTCTTTAATGTGTTATATCCCAACAATCCTTTACACAGGTATTATAATCATTCACATTTTATAGACGAAAAAACTAAAATTAAATACCCAGTTACGCTGCAAACCAAGTCTTCAAGAACTCCAGAGCCTTTTCTTTTAGTTATGACAATACGCTGTCTACCAACTTCTCACCTCAATGACTAGTTGAAAGTTTCCTATTAGTTAACTCTCTTTAAAGAGCAGACTTCTTTTGAGAATATTTCTATTTTTTTTTCAATTCTTATTCCCCCAAAATAAATAAAAATAAAAATTAGAACAACAGAAGACTGGTGAGGAAAGGAACACGAAGTTTCCTAATAGTAGAATATTTCATGCGGAAGATGGATGAAGACAGTGCAACCAAATACATAGCCATTTATTCTCTAATAGCTCAACCTGACTGGGCTAGAGAACACACAATAGCTGAATCCATTAACAGTTATATTCTAAATGAGTCATATGGTATTCCTGAGATTAGTCATGCATTTGATGAATGAACGAAAAAAAGTGGCATAGCCTTCTTAATGCCTCACAACAAAGAAAATAGAAGTATTTCAGGTTTCACGTGCCTGTGTCCATTTTGTCCTTCCACAAAATCTTCCTGGATTAAGCAGATCAAATGTGCTATTTCCCTGACTCTTTCCAGCATTTTCACTTTGTATCTAAAAGTGTTTGTCTTTTATATGCCCTTCTAACAATCAACTGCTCTTTTACTCTTAATCTGTAAAAAATATAATATTGTAGTCCATTTGAGGTGGTATTAATGATTTTTAATCCCATATATACTCTTAAATTTCACTCATCCATGTAAATATTGCCTTTTTAGATTGAAATTCCAAGGCTGTATGAACTTATGTCATTAAGATATTTCATATGTTACTAAATAGTACCATATATTTATGCATACATATATATTCATATATATGTATGCATATATACACATATATAAGGTCACTGAATATGCGACTTTTTCCTTTCTTTCACTAAGGAAAGAGAGAAGAGTTGCAGTACACACTAAACTCTTCAAAAAGTGCAACACAAAATCTAATAGAAACTAACAAAATAAAGGCAAAAACTAAAACAAGTTCATATTAAAGAGAAAGACATTAAAGTGATAAAATAGCTCTTTATAATTTATACATTTCTTAAACTTGATTCACATTTTAAACTGATTAAAAATTAGAGTCTACTGTACAACTTTTTTCTCAGTCTGATTCTTTTAACTGCATTCTCTAGAACACATTTCACCTACAATATTGATATATCTTTTTATCTATCATTTTGATGGACTCTGACAAATACAATATTTGTGACGTTAAAAAATAAATTCAATGATGCATTTGCTCATCAAGTTGACTTTTCTAAACTCACTAGACACAAGAGGATGATAGACTTTAGTCAGTGAAGGAAAGTATCAGATCTCTAGGGCACAATACACTTTCTCTAAACATGTGTTAGCTTCTAACACATATTAGCCTTTAGATGTGTTATCAGTCATCAGAGAGAATCAGGGAAAGCAGATAAGAATTTCTTTCAAGAATTCTTTTTTCTTAGGCCTCAAGGGAAGTCTCCTATAATTGATCAACACAAGAGTTACACCTTCTGGTTATCTAGGAAGCACAAATGATCCATGTAATGAAGCACTCAAGTGTTTGCTTGCATGGGACTATGGGAAGAAGAAAAACCTGTCAGCTGCATGAGTAGTTCAAGAATTCTTTTTTCTTAGGCCTCAAGGGAAGTCTCCTATAATTGATCAACACAAGAGTCACACCTTCTGGTTATCTAGGAAGCACAAATGATCCATGTAATGAAGCACTCAAGTGTTTGCTTGCATGGGACTATGGGAAGAAGAAAAACCTGCCAGCTGCATGAGTAGAAAAAAAAAAAATCACTGAAATAAAAACTCACATTTTAGATTTTCTACAAATTTATAATTGTAGGTATTTGTGATAAACAGTATTATGTGAACTTTCCTTTAAACAGTATCTATGCTATATAATTAAATCATTACATTACTTATAAAAATTATCTAACATCTAATTTGCACAATGTGATTTGGTAAGCAAACGTAAAAAGTGAATAAAAAAAACCCGTCATGCTTCCATTTTTCCCCTATAGAATCTTAACTTATTTCACTGACTTAGATGTTACAGTGATACATATAACAGCTTGGTAGGGATATTGAATAAAGGGTGAGGGTCTTGGAATATGATTAGCATAGAAATAAGATTTAGAGGTATAATGCCTTTATTGTATATTACTAAATAAATCTATAGCAAAAATGCAAAGCACAATATTCAAGCCTGAACTTCTCATAATAAGTCAAATATTTTAATTAGCCAGATAAATCTTCAGGACATTCATTTTATTAAAAACAAATAATATCAATAGTAAGTGAGAAATGTTTGTTAAAGGTTTTCCCATTTTCTGGACATCTTGGTCCTCCTCAAACAAGTATACCATTGAATACTCTACATAGCTTAAGAAATAAAGTCCTTGCCATTTTTGAATCTCCAATTCCATATGATTAGGGCATTTCCTTTCTAAATGTAAATAAATTTTAAAGGTCTTTATCACAAGCATTTTTAAGTCATTTACTTGGTCAATTAGATTATTTTAAATGGGAACACCAATAGTAACATTTGATTTAGTCCAAAATAATCAGAGCTCTTTGGGAAAGGAAGTGGAGAGCACTGGCCTAGCAGAGGAGAGTTCTGCTGTTTCTGCTCTGTCCCCTCACCTTAAATCTATTCTACAGCCACCATGTCTGAAAACACTAACACAGGATTCATTGGAGGTCAATGTGAGCAGAGCAGGCATAAATAGAACTAGACAATTAGCCATGTAGCTGATATGCTCAAAAGAACTGGACAGCAGGTTTTTATTTTTTTTAGCCATATAATAATGAGAGTATGTACCATCAAATGTTCCTAAAAGATTTTATATGAATTTAATTTGAAATATGTTAAACAAAGCAAAATGAGTAAAAGCAACATCTGCTACTCATTTTTTGTGTTTTCCATTTAGTGATTGATCACCACATCTATTCCTCAAAGCTATGAATGTAAGTATTTTACTTTATAACAGAGCAGATAAATACATGTGTTATGACCCTAAGGGCATCCAGTATATTGAAAACAGGAGCAAAACAGGCCCGTAACTAGTAATATAACCAATTGATTCAGTTATTACTTGGCTCTGGTACAAAAATACAAGCTATCTCAAAGGTAGGAAGTACAGTTTATCAGAATTAGTCATTGAAATTTTTAATTCAATTTCGATTTCTTTTGTTGTTGTTTGTTTGCTGGAAGAAAATGTTTGTTTCCTAGTACATAGTGTCAGACCTAATAAAGAACAAACCACTAGCACTGTAAATTGACTCCAATAGAATTTTTTACATGACTGCTATTAATGTTGTTCAATAACAAAGAATGACATTCTAATTGTTTACAAAATCCATGTGATGAATAGGGAAACATATCTACAGAAAAAAACTAGGGTATCACGTCTCCTAAAAGCTTTAAAATTCCAAAAATTCTTAAAAGAAGTAATGAGTAAATCAAACCTCAAAGCTGAAATAAATTATCTTATATACCTTTCTGAAATAGTATATCAGATTCATATTCTCAATTAAACATGAAGAACTTTTTTTTTTAAAAGGGGATATTCATTGTCCTTCTGCATGAAACTCTAAAAAAAAAAATAAACAAAAGAACTGCGTGAGTGTGTCATGAGAAATCATACAGAAATGAGAGAATTTCCTTGAAATGAGCTGAATAAACACAAGATAAAATCAATTAGAAATAATCTCAATTTTAGTTATCAAACCTCTTTGTCTTTCCTCCTCATATCTATTCTGAAATTTCCATTAAACTAAAAAATTGAGAATGGATACAATTTGTTGCTTTCCAAATTCTGAATATATAACATTTCTTATTCTGAAATGAATATCAGTCTTTAAAATTAGCAATCAAAGAACTTTGAAAGCGGACAGTGCAACAAACTGCATAATGATTTTAAATCACTAGAAGGAATAGCTGCCAATCAGCTAATTGTAATTATGTATTGTGCCTGCTCAAAAAGAACCTGAAATGGAAATTGTTTCTTATTCACATACTTAAAAATAAATTCCAGTCTGCATAAACTTCATGAATTTTGAATAGTTTTTAGGCTGTGCATTTTAGGCTCTCAAGCCATGGGAGGCTTTCCTGATTTTAAAAGAAAAAAAAACAAAAAAAACCAAACACAGTACCTTTATATTTTTGTAAACACATTTTGGATGTATTTATTTTAAATACATATATTCAGTATGAGAAATCTATGATGAATCTCTTAGGACTCCACTCTGAATTTTGAAGTCAAAATAAATAACCCTAGATTTTTTTAAAAATACCAGGACAAAAGGTAATCTTCTGTATCACTGTTTCTAAACAGTATTATATCTCTACAGGGAAAACAAATTCAAACAAAAAAAATAAGGCACAAAGGAAAGGATGTCTTTGAAAAGACATTCTTTTTAGTAGTGAAATTTCAAAATGAAAGCTATCCCAAAAGAGAAGCTTTACAAGAAATCCAGGTACCATCAATTACAAATATGTCATCTTAAAAAATAGTAATAACAATAACCTATGAAGAGACTTTTTTTTAGAAAAGTTATTGCTCTATGACAAACAAATGTTGTTACCAAATAATCAGGCTAAATAACAATAATAATGCTTAGCAATACAAATCCAACATCTAAGTTCCCATGACAAAAATAATATTTCAATTATGGAATGGCAATAAGAAAACATCCTTTATTGAAGAAAAATATTTTATGGACACCATGATTTTTATGGAACACATAGTCCATCTTAAATGCTTAAAATATTGAACTCTTGTCTATTCATGTATATGCATAACAAACTAAACTTTTGTTATTGATGAAAGAAGCATACACCAAAGAGAAAGAATTCTCTCAAATTACTACCAACATGCAGACATTCTTATGCTTTGTTTCCATATGCCTATTTGCAGTTTTAATGATTTTTAAACCATCCAGTTAATGATCAGAAAAAAAATTTTTTTAAATACATCAAATGCTATAGACTTCTCAAATAATAACTGCAAGACTAAAACATCAGCATAGGGAGTGGGGAGAAAAAATAATGGACTAATAGATGTGAAACTCTGCTTTCTACCCTAAGTGAATAATTGTGCCGTATATGCATGTATTAAAACAACATAATGTACACCACAAATATGTACAAGTAAATGTTAAAATATTTTGAATTACAAAAAGAAACATCAGTATTAACCTTAATTTTTAAAAGAGATATATGTTGCACAAAAATCAAAGCATCTCAGTTTCATGTTAATTACTATTTATGATGTTTAAAGTTGTTTTTATGACTCTGGGTTAGCTGTAAGATATGTTTATCACTTTATCTATAAATTATTAAATGCCAGTGATCAAAATAATTAACTCAAAAATATCTAAAGGTCTACTTTAACAGAGTTGCATAAAAGTTATAGATACCAAGCACTGTGAAATATCAGACTACTGGGGACATAGTAAAATCAGGTGACATTTGACAAACATTGAGCCAACACATTAAATTATTGACTCAATATTATTTTCTTAAAAATTAGAATTAGTATTAGGCATAATATGAGAGATCAAGTCATCTTCCAAAGTGTTATAGATAAGGCTACCAGATAAAGTCTAGAGTAGGTAAGGGAATTGTCCAAAGTCATCTAATGATGTCATTACTGAAAAATGCCTTGACTTGAACTCATATTTTCTGGTATCAAGTCTAGGACTCCTTGCAATGCATATGTACATAGAAAATGCTGGTTATACATTAAGAGGAGAAAGTGAAAATATGGATCTGATAAAACCGTCATTATTATTGTGCCTGATAATGCAAAAAGAATATCAAAAGGTGACATTTATATTTGAGTTTTCATAGTCAACTCAATAATATGTCCCCAAATGTATACTAGTATTTATAACATCATGGTTGTACTGTAGATCATGCAGTCTACTAAATGTTTTCACATGTATAAAATATATGACAGATGAAAGTTGTAGAATATTTGCGATTCCATTATAAAAAGTTAGCTAAGAATTTGTTACATTGTTTTCTTCATAATTTCCTTGTACAGTCTAATATCAGTGTGTGGGAAGATGGTGACAGGACATTTCCTGTTTCTCAGAAATTGGTGACCAAACTTACAAAATGAGGGCAAAGTCTCACTAAGTCTGAAGGTAATGTTCCTCCTGCATGGCTTAAACCCTCCCTTCCAAAAGAGACCATCACTCTACCCCACCCTTCCTCTATCCCCAGGCTATGAAAGGAGAGGACTAGGGAGGCAGAGAGGAAGCTTTCAGAATCAGCCTGGTGAGAAAGAGGGCTTCCGAGGGAAGAAAGGACAATTACCTTTCCAATGCCAAGTGGTTGCATGTGTGTGGAACGGTTTGAAAAAGAATGACACCTAAGAATTGAAGGCTTCTCCAAGATGGGGAGATTGGCATTTTGCTCCTCTTTTGGAAGTCTGCTTGCAGCAAACTTCCTGATTGTCCTTTTATAAAACTGAGCAAAAAAGAAAAAAGAAAAGAAAAGAAAAGAAAAAAGAATTGGAAAGAGATGGCATAGTGAAGAGAAAGAGGCTGTAGTAAAGCAGCTCACATTCCCACTAATTGCCATGGCAAAAATATAAGTGCCCTTCAGGTCAAGAGAAGAGAGCTACTTCGAGTCATTTTTCTAGTACTCTACCCAAAAGAGTTCTCCACCATTAAGGATGCCCCAGAAACAAGGAGCAGCTGAACTACCTGAAGCAGAACTAAATGAGACAGAGGAAGAAATCAAGTCAAGCCAGACTTCCTTTGGCAAGAAATTGTCTTGTGGGAAGTCCACAGAGCCACTGAAGAACTTGCATGTGCTCACACCACCTACACAGAGGGCATCAGCACCCAGAGAGTGGTAGCCAGAGAATCACTGACCACCAACAGAAAGCATGGCTAAAACATTAACTGGAGAAGAACAAGACCACTTAGAGTTTACATCCCACCATCTACCGAATTCAGAGAGTTAAATGAACCTGCCCTTGCAAATGTTTAACGCATTGGTAAACATGTATAAATAAGTAATCATTACTCATCAATGATATCATTTCTTCATCAGTAATAACAGAAATTCTATTTGGACAGTTCATTAACCTAAAAGGCCCAGTGGATTAACATCCTTCAGAATAAAGAGGAGAAAAATGACATTGTCCATTTGAAATAATTTTCTTTGACTAACTTGGAAAAGGAAGGCTATGTCTATTTTAAATGATTTCCTTTGACTGGTTTGGGTCTTGCATCAAAGGAGTGTGAAAAAGATAGTTGTCTTATCTTGCATGCCAATAAGTTTTCTCTTATTTCATTTGCATGATATTTCAATCTTATAAAAACAACAAATAGTATCCCATGTGTTAAAGGAGTTTAGGTCATAGATCCAGATTAGTTAATCTGAAAACGTAAGTTCCAATAGTACTGAGTAAACCACCTTGTTTTCCCTCCAGTGGGGTTGCAACCACAAAGTTTTTTAGTTGGTGGATGATTAGAGAATACATAGAGAATTCTCACTCATGCTGAAAATCTTCTCTTCAACATTTCTGAAAGATGACCACCCAGCCTCTATTTAAATATTTTTAGTGATTACTATCCTGATGGCCTCACTGGAATTGGGGCAGCCCTCTGGGCTACTCACTCCTCACCTCAAAGGTCTGAATTCACTGCTGTCCAAAAAAATGAATGTAAGTGATCTGTGCGGGGAGAGAGATGAAGTATGTGAGAAGACATGGGGTTATTATAATGTGGAACTTTATAAAATATGGTGATGTTTTCTCTCTTGATCAGAATTGAAAGAGGATGTTATGCAATTCTGAGTTTTATTGGATTATTATGGTTCAAGAAAAATTCCTAAGATTCTACCTTCAGAAGTTCTCTAGCTTTTTTATATCTTCTGCAGTTATACCAGGACCAGGTAAGGCCAGTTGTACAGGGGAATGTGTCCTATCTAGTACCTGTTTCAAAGGAAAATGGTCCTTGTAACTATTTTAAAAGCAAATTAAAACCTACAAGAGGTATCCATCCAAGTTTCACAGGTCTTTTCCCTAGAACAGTATTTTCAACTGTGGTTTGTTTGTTTGTTTGTTTTCTGGACTAAAATCTGCCTAGAATTTCCATTGTAATTCCCATGGATAGAAGCTGAAATTTTGGGTCCATGCCAAAGTAAAAGCATACTATAAAAAAACATGCCAGCTAACTGCAATTGGAACTTAGGTTTCTATTTGATTTAGTCCTCTAGTATAGATAGACTAAAAGACTGAATGTTTTCATTATGAAGTCACACTTTAGTGAAATAATAAGTGAAACTGAACTGATGGAAGAAACCAAAAAAAAAAAAAAATGAGGACGGACTATGGGAGCAGCACACACCGAGTGCTTATGTATGAAATATAATGTAGATTGCTTTTCAGCTATAGGTGTCTCCATGTACGTATTCATATGTAAAGTGTAGCATAAAGCTTATATGTTGATGTTTTACTGTGTTGCTGAAGTTAAATAATACAGGAAGGTGGGGATAGTGTACACAGACATTTTTAAATGTTATCGGCCAGGGTAAAAAATATATATATATATTTTCCTGGCAGTGTCCTACCAGACTTTTCCCTCCTTTTCTTCCCACTATAGCATTTAAAGGCAATACTGAATAATGGGAGCTAGAGCCCTGGGTGTGTAAAAATAAGGATGAAATACTCCAGCTTGTCCTACTCTGCATTTGAATAATTGTGCATTTTTACCAGCCTACATAGTAGCACTGAAAACCTTGTCTCAGATCCAAACCTTGAAAGCTTTTTATCTTTTATAAAATCTCTGATTATGTTAATGAAACACCATCCATAATTGGCCTATCTATGTTACTTTAGCATCTGGCAGCTTTACAGACTTGACTAAAAATATGTGTTTAAAGCCCACTACTGTATAATTAAATGAAAGTTTTGCTTTATTCAAAAATGCAAATGAATTCTTGGCTTTTTCTCTTATTCACTTTGCAATTATTTATATGTTTTCCCCATTCATAGTGCTTTCTCTGGTCCAGAAACAAATCAATTTCAACAAATTTCCAATTTGTCTAAAATTTTACAAATCAAATGGCTTTAAATTATACAATAAAAGCATATTTCTGTTGCTGGAAAAGGGTATGAAATACGTCATGTGATATGCAAATTGCCAAACCAAAAATGAATGGATAGATATTTCATTTTCTTGTGTCATCTGACACAACTACAATTTATGTATATTAGCAGGTGCTTAGATCAAATATCAGAAGAAAAAAATTATTGTTACAAGTTATTTGAAAGCACTAAATGAACACTTTTATAATTTACCCATCCTTTGAAATTTAACCAATTAAAAAATAAATGTTTCCAATCCTATATTTTATATAGACAACAACAAACATTTCTAGGTTCTGTTTTTATCATCTGCGAGGTTTTCCTGCAGCACATTAACACTCCTGAAAGCACATTATCTCTTCCAAAGTACATCATAGCTTTTGTAGTTTCCTAAAACTGCTAATGCCTCCTTTGCTCTCCATAGTGGTTGACATCTCAAGAAAATTATTTACGTCCTGGAGAAAGGATGAATGAAAGACAATATTGCTACATGACAGATGTAAGTACAGAAACAGCTTTTTAAAGAGGGCCAGCTTTGTAATTAATATTTCAAAGTAACCAATCAACATATTTTCACTAACTCAAATGGTTTTATTTACACAGCAACTACTAATTGTAAAGTAAATGTATACTATAATCTGAAACATCCAAGAATCTCCTAGTGAGTACTGGTCATGGTTAGGGTGGTTCAACTCATTGAAATGCTACTGACAATAGTAATATACCAGTATTAATCAAGTTATGAAAAATGCCACAAATTGCTTATTAGCTTTTTAAATCTACATATAAAATAAAATTAATAAAAGAATTATATTAATGAATATTGTGTCAAATCTCATGCTCATAAACTACAACTGTGCTTCTTTGAGGTAAAAAGAATCAAGGTAATAATACATCAGTTTAGTTTCCATGAAAGGATGAAGTTTGAAGAGTTTCAAGGTGATGAGACCACAATCCAGAAAGAAACACTTTGACAAATTAAGAACACTTGCAGTAACAGGAGGAAATATTTTGGAAACAACTGAATAAGTGTGAACCATAACAGCCTAGAGTGTCGATGACAAGAACATAGACTGCAGGCCAAAATTTAAATGAACCTGTCTTCCATTCATTGTTGTTCTTGTTCTTGTGTTTGAGCTCATTCGGGAAGACAATCTTACCTCATGCTTTTAGACATTGCCTCCCTCTAGTCAAAACAGCACTCAACCCTCATAAGACTTGAATTAATTGAATCTTATTCTCCAAATAAGAGATAACTTTCTTTCTCAGAAATGCTGTTAAATACTTGACCTGTCTAGAATCCTAATATATTTGAATTCTCTTGATTTAAATAGCGTGAGTGCTGTGCTTGATATTCTCCAGCTAAGGGAGGAATATTTCTGCAACCTAAAGATTTCAAGACAGTCTCCTCAGAGTTGTCCCCAGGTCTGCTATTTCAGAATCATCTAGACAGCTCATCAAAAATGTAGAACCCTGGATCCCACTGCAGATCTACTGGGTCAGACTGTCTACCAAGGTCTGTATTCACAGAGAATACACCTTAATAAATAATTTCTCCAAAAAGAAGTCAAGGTCCTTTGCTCTCAGATGTTCTCTTCTTGGTCATATTGCATTTTAGGACTATTAAAGGGTAGACTGCAGATGACAAAATAGTGGAGGAAGACTTAGGAGTCATTTTATCAAGATTGGCTTACAAAGAACTATTGATCTAATTCCCCCACATACTCTGTTTCTGCCAGGTGTAAGCCTTTAAAAGGCCTATGTTGTTCTACGTTGAAAAATCCACCACAAAGTCTTTGCATAAGAAGGTGTGGTAAAAATCACAACAAAGAACAATGCAGTGACCCATCAGCACAAGCAAGGCTTATGCCTGTTCCACTGAAACTGGCTTCTGCTCAAGAGAAAGCACAAAAAAATGCCTAAAATGTGAAGTAGTTTTATTAATCACATTGTCTTCAATGTGCCTTATGCATCTGCCTTTCTTCTATACATCAGTAACTGAACTCTATCACTGCTAAGGACATCAGCCCTCTCTTTAGGTTGATTTTGTGTAGAACATCCCATCTTCCTGATATTCTGCTTTTTACATATTGTCTTAATTTCTAGCTTCCAAACATCTGCTAACACCCTGTTCCATGTGTGCTTCTTGGTTATTCCTATCCACAGACACTTCTCCTAAGCGGTTCCCAGTGGTAAAGAATATATGCCACAAAAAAGGAAGGAATAATGTGATCAAGTAATTTTGGAAATGCTATGTACCTTATATTTTACTTTCTCTTAGAGATTTACTGTGCACATTAGTGCATTGTGGGAGCTGAGAACTCTAGCAGTAAGGAAAACTCTCTCATATATTCTAATCCAGTTTCCCAAGTGAACCTTTTTTTGGATTACCACAATCATATTCACTTGTGTTCCTCAGAACCGACTTTGGGAAATGCTACTTTCTACACATATTGGATTCTCTTGCCTTCTGTCCATGATCTGACTCAATCTGTGTGCTAAATATTAGAGCCCTCGAGTTATCCTTGGGTATAGGCAAAGTCCTCAAGGTGTGTGCCAGAACAGAACCTTATTATCTCAAGTCCACATGAAGGGGTTCCCTGAAAAAGAGTTATGGCATTTTAAACCATTCTTTCAAAATTGATTTTAAGGACGACCCCCAAACACCAGGCAGTATAGTCTCAATCCAACTGAGTTTGATGTAAATACAAGCAATGTAGAACATGAAATACAGTTTGCATTCTTCCTACTTCAGTCCAATTCCAACTGATATGTCCAGCATCAGGACAGTCAATAACTCTCTTGATTAGGAAAACAAAACTATCTTTTCCCCATGGATTTCTTTAAGGAAATGGTAACAACCATCACAATAATAAGAAAGCATTTATTAAGTAATATTGTAATCAACAAATACTAACTGAAGATATTTAGGAATAGATTATAGTTTCTTTTTTTAACTTACACACTGTGTGGCTTCTTACAGACTATGTACACTTTGTCTCTAAAATACTGCTTGTAAAATGTCATTATTTAAGCTGTTAGATTATGTTAATAGAATATTTGTTGAAATGATGATTTGTCATATTACTACACATCAGTCAATTTTCAAACAAAATATTTTGACAAATAATTTATCAAGAAGATAAGTGTCTGAAGTGTTTAAGATGGCTATTAACCAACAGTATTTTAATGGATTGATAAAAAAGGAAAGTATTGGCTTTTTTAACACAATAATTTTCAACATTATGAACTCTTGCTTATAAGAGAGATTTTTCTTAGTATAACTCAAACATTCCAAGTTGCTAGTAGTATTATTTCCTATCAGACCCACTCAGGAGACATCTTAGCTCATCCCCACTTTTCACTAACCTCCATTCCCAAAGTTTCAGGAATTCCTGTGGGATATATCCACAGATCCTAAATCAGGACTGAATGAGACCCATCTCCTTGGCCAGAGCCCTGCTTTTCTGCACACCACTTCATTTCTCTGTTCTGTCTTCACTTGGGCTACACCAGCTAACTTCCTCTTTACAATTTCCTTACAAACACTGATACAGGCCTGACGTGAACTCCCCAGAGCACAGTCAAAAGCAGACCAGTGTGTGTGTAATAATCCTGACAGGAAATATAATTTCTAAAATGCCCTGTACCTGCAATTTTTTTAATTACATTTTATTCTGTAAAGCCCCCCACAAGATCTTTATTTTAGAACAGCATCTTGACTTTACTTTTGCTGAAAGAAAAAGCCCAGTGACATTTCTTCTAAACATAAAGGGATATTCTGTCCTCTTAGGTTAATTCAACCTGAGAAATAGAAAATATGCTGTCAACTTTAAAAAAACCATTTCTCATGATATTCTACCCCCACCCCTGCCACAATAAATCATCAATTAAAAAAATAAAAATGCTCAAGTCCAGTTTCAGATGGAGCACACTATATACCAGAAAAAGATTTACTAAGTGAGGAGCATTGGAGCACTCAGTAGCAATGTATGATGTTTTTATGATAATTATACATAACTCTTATGCAATGCTTGGTCCTAATAATTCTAATAGAATAATACATGAACATGTTAACATTTAACACCCTGAAATAGGCACTATTTGTATCTCTATTTTACTTGAGCAAATTTAGGCACAGATGGGTTACATAACTTCCCCAAGACCACACTGAGGTATTCAAAGCCAGGTAAGTCAGAACTAACATGCAACACCAGGCTGTCTTGTGGATCAATTCTCAGCTTCATGTGTCTTAAGAATATCTAAGAATGTTAGGGCATACAACACTCTAACATACTGGTTCTGTAGAAAAACTGTTAGAAGTCAAAAGAATTGGACTTTAGAACTTACAAAACTAGTCTTTATTCAGTTTTTTCTTTAGCCCAATTTAACCCAAATTCATATTCTCCTGGTTATCTCTACTGCTAGGTGGTTGTTGGCAACTGAGAACTATTAAAATCACTGTCTTCAGCATCAAGGTAGGCAGAAAAATGGCTTCCCAAAGACATTGATGTTTTAATCTCTGGAACGTGTGAATATGTTACTTTACATGGCAAAAGAGATGCTACAGACGTGATTAGGAGTACAAACCTGGAGATATAAAGATTATTGTGGATTATGCTGCTAGGCCCAATCTAATCACATGAATCCTTAAAAGTGGAGAACTTTTCCTGGTTGGGTCAGAGAAATGTGATGAGAAGACTTGACTTGGTGTTATTGATACTGAAGATGGAGGAAGTGGGCCATGAGACAAGTAACGTAGTAGCATCTAGAACCTGGGAACAGCCCATAGCTGACAGCCAACAAGTAACCAGGATATCAGTCCTATAAGCCCAAGGAACAGAATGCTAACTACCAGAATAAGCAGGCAACAGATTCTTTCCTAGATCCTGCAGAGGGAATGCAGCCCTGCTAACATTTAGTCCCATGAGACTCACCCCTGACTTCTGACCTACAGAACAGTGAGATAATAAACTTGTGTTGTTTTAAGCCATTACATTTGTGGTAACTTATGTTAGCAATAGGAAACTAATATAAGCACTGCAGTGGATTGAATGTCTCCCCAAACTCATTGAAGCTTAATCCCCACTGGAACTATTGAGGGTGGGAAATCCTATTATAGTAAATTGAAAGGTGAGACCTTGAAGAGGTGATTAGATTATGAGGTCCATGCCCAAGTGAATGGATTAATCCATTTGATGGCTTAATGGTAGTTGTGGGCATGGTTCTGAGGGCTTTAAAAGGAGAGTGCATGAAGAGCCCTCTCTCTCTTGCTCCTGCCATTCTAGCAATGTGATGCCCTGAGTCACCACCAAAGACTCTCACCAGATATGTTCCCTGGGCTTCAGACTTCCCAGCCTCTGAAACCATAAGCAATAGATTTCATTTTCTTACAAATTACCCAGCTCTGAGGCGCACTGGGGAGAGTGCAGCAGCGCTCCCACCGCGGGTTCGGATCCTATATAGGGATGACTGGTGCGCACACAGCACTCACTGGCTGAGCGCAGTGCGGCCAGTCTCAAAAAGGACAAAAAAAAAAAAAAAATTACCCAGCTCCAAGTATTTTGTTATTAGCAACAGAAATGGACTAATACAGGAATCCAGAGCCAACATTTATAAATGTCCATGTGGCTTCATATCCAGTATTTAGAAACTGGGAAATTGGTTAACTCTTCAGTCTTAATTAAAGAATATTTAAAAAGCTATCACTTTATCTCCACAGTGTATCATCCTGTTATATCTCTAATTGGTGATGTCCGAGACAATGCCACGCACACTGGTACTAAATGTACTGCTGTTAAATATGTCACCTCTAACTCTCATCATAAAATGACTACTACCTACATAAACTTCATTACGAGGAGTCAATTTGTTGTTAAGCCAAAATAAAACAGACAGATGACTTTTCATCAAAGAAAAAAAATGACTTGTCGGAAATGTCCTTCTAGTATCCCACAGGTTTCTATGGACAAAAAAATTTGAAGCTAGAGAGCCGGTGTTTAAGTCTTCCAGGTGTCCTTCCAGAGAAAATTAAGGAATTCATGTGAAAATTGAAGATTCTCTGTACGGAGATAACCCCCTGCTGCTCAAAGATTAAATGCAAATTTCTCCAGGATGAGGTCGCAAATATCCTCCCAATCTATATGAAATGCACCAAAGTGTTAATGTGCTGTATCATTCTCAGTATATTAGAAAAGTTGTCCAAACTGCAAAGAACTATTCTAGCATATTTGCAACTGTTCCTGTCAGTGTTAAAAATGCATGCCGCTACAAATTAGATTTCAAACTTGCGTTACGTTACTAATATAGTAAGTTTATATTAGGATCTATTCTCCTATTCAAGAAGAAACAGATTTCAAATTGAGAAATAACACCTATTCCCCACATGATTTCACAAAAAAATGTGGAATACTGGCTCTTAAGACTATAAAACACTCTGGAGGAATACTTTTTCTCCTTAACACTTGTCCATCTATAAAGAGATCTAAATGACCCCAGGGAAAGCACAGCGACACACTGCTTGAGGGACTTGAGGGATTGAAAGCTGTAGAGAAGCCAGAAAAAGCTTCACAGGGGAGGTGATATTCAACTGTGTTTTCATAATTCTCATGGTACTTCTAAAAAATGAGAGACAGAAAAGGAAGTGGCAGGAGAAGTGCTGGCAGAATATGGAGGATGTGGTTGTGGATAAGAGCAATTGCTGGTCCAGAGCAGAATACTCCCTAGAGTACAAGAATATAAGAGGCATGCACTGAGGACACTATAGTGAGGCTTTATATTTTGGGATTTGCTTATTGGCCACCATTAATGGTACATTATTTTAAAATGTTAATCTAGGACTTCCTATAAAGCTTTTTTGCACAGTTAAGGTCTACCTGTAGGAAGAATCATCACTACCATGTCTGAGTAAGCTGTACTTCTAAAACAATGCTTACCCTCTCTGTCCATGACTAGAAATGTACTGTGACTATACTAACAAAGACTGGGAAAGTGACTTCAGTAAGAATATATCATGATGGATTTTCTTGAGATGCAAGCTAAATATATTTGTATCTTCTAAATGGAAATCTAAATGTTTTTTTTCCACATCAACAGAAATTGTTAGATAGGGCTATTACTCTTTTTCCTCTTTGGACTGAGTCTCACATGTTCTAAAATGACAACATTCAAAGGTCCAATTCAATTTAGGTAATCATCAGAAATGTCAGCTGCCTTTCAAAGGACCTTTGGAGTCTGCCAAATGGGGCTAGAAATCATGCATGGATAGTTTTCATTACATGTGAGGTGACAGTTTCTGCTTCTGGTCAAGAAAATCACATTCCTGCAAAGAAGGTGTGATGGCTACCATAGCTCCTTAACCTTAGCCTCAGAATAGCACAGAAGCAGAAGGCAGCAGAATAGAAAGGTCTTTTTTTCCCATTATTAGGACTCTAACTTTGAAAGTAATAAAAATTTTGATCCTTTGAACTTTTGCAGTTTCTGAAAATACTAAAATCACAAAAATTTGAGGTCATAATCACAAATAAAGATTTAACCATAGCTTGAATCTTTTTTTAATAAACCAATGCCAGCCATATTCTCATAAATTAAAATCAAGAAATTATTCAAATCAAGCAATCTTTGCCCTCCTGGAATAAGAGGTACCATGTTTTGAAATAAATTAACATGGTAATAAATACTCAGTGCAGATAAATGAGCCTCTTCAGGAGGAACCTAGTAGGAATTGGTCAAGAGGCCCCCTTCTTGCTAAAGAGGCCACCACCCTAGAACCAGGTGCCACTGTGAGCAGAGGTGGGCTGGATTTCCCCAGGAAATACAGAGAAGATCCTGAGCCAATCTGATAGAGCTTTGCAGCCATGGTGCCTAGAACAAAGCTCAAGTCAGACAGAGTCAGTACATGAGAGCCTGTCAACTGGTGACCACTGGCAGGGTGAGCTGCAGGAGGCTGAGGCAGCCCAAGCTCTGGGTCAACATCTTCCAGCTGCCAGAATCCTTCTGTTTATGCTAGTGGGTCACAAAAATCTAGTCATTTTCTATGTGTAACAAAATGAAACACTGAATTAAAGAAATGAATATCCCCATCAAAGAAGAAAACTGGTCAAAGAGATCGATTCACATCTTTTTACAAGCATAATGTGATGTGAAAGCCAGTCCCATAAAATTCTTGAAATAGCAATATGAACAATACTTTTTTCAATACTAATATTTTTTCTGGAAATTAAAAAAAAACACCCCCAAAACAGATCCCCTTTCAAAAGGAAAAACATATTTATTCATTTATTTATTTGTTTGTTTGTTTATTTTTCCTATAACATAGTTGATAGTACATGTCTTTGGGGTGCAGAGTTGAATATCAATACCTGTGTGCAATATGTGATGCTCAAATTAGGATAATTAGTATATTCAACATCATCCAATGTAATTATTTCTTGTGGCCCTTTCCCAATCTTTGCCTTACCCCACCCTTTTCCCACCTCTGGTAACCTCAGTTCTGTTCTTTCCTTTCAAAAGTTCAGTGTATTATTGTGATTATTGTTATCTTTCTTTCTTTTTTTTTACTTGTTTATTTTCCAGCTCCCACTTGTAAGTGAGGACATGAAGTATTTCTCTTTCTGTGCCTGGCTTATTTCACTTAACATGATTATCTCTAAGTTCATCCATGTTGCTGTGAATGGCAGTATTATTTTTTACGGTGGAATAATATTCCATTGTGTGTATATACCATATTTCCCTATTCAGTAGTACGATGCTGGACATTGAGGTTGATTCCAATTCTTGGCTATTGTAAATAGAGCTGCAATAAACATGGGGATGCAGGAATCCCTTCAACATGATGAGAAAAATATTTAGAATATACAAAAATAAAATATGCATAACAATAATAACACCATTTAAATAATAGAAATCTATATCTTAATGTTTTCCAAATATGCACAGTGCATTTTTATGGACTATTTATTTTCCATGAAAGAGTCTTAAAATGATGGTTTAAGTGCTTTAGCATTTTGCTTTTTACAAAGTAATTTACTCCCAAAGTCTACAAATTATATTTCATTATTTTAAATACAGTTATTATAGAAAGATTTAGTGGTTTTTATTTTAATGTAAAAGATTTTTCTATTGTATTGGATGCTCCTTACCTTTGCTTTCCAGGTAGTGGCCACAGGATTCTGTGGCATCCAGGAAGTTGTTGTTTAACCAAGAATGGCTAGTTATGGTTTCTAATTCCAGGTCAACCTGGTTGTGTACAAGAAAATATTCAAAAAAATAACCTTCTGTGAAGCACCAAAACCCTAAATGTTAATGAATTTGAATTTCCTAATTCAATAAAAGAGGATGAAAGGACCCACTGGAGCTTTTAGCAAGTAAGTATAACTTGAATGGGCTGTATATTACATTTAGAAACAAAAAATGAATATTTACTTTTAGAAGCAGAAAAGTCAAAATGTAACTAGGCTTACTCTATTTCTCTTTCTGTAAATTCATTATTTGAGTATATAAATGCAACTGATTTGGGGGCATTTATTTTGTATCCTACAGAGGGAAAGAACATTCCTTGAGCTACAAGGTGGAGGGGGGGGACAGGGAGGGGGAGAGAGGTTGGGAATAATTGGGTGCGGGTCACCGGGTACAAAAGCAATCTGTGGTAATGGGTATGCTGCCAGTATGGGCACGAGGGGTGACAATCAGCTTTGTATCTCATGAGCACTCATAATAAAAAAAATAATAAATTAAAAAGAAAAAGTCAAAATGTTAATTAAAGCAGGTTTAGCTGTTTAAAAATAATTAAATATCCCATAGGAGCAAAATGTGGATAGACTGTCTTGGCTAATAAAGATTACATACAGATGTGAAAAAAATTATTGAAATCTCAGGTGTGCTAAGTGTCATACTGTTAATATGAATTTAGTACCATCCTGGTATAATTTCCAAAAGTGATTACTCCATTAAATACACATCAAAGATAACAAGCTTTGTTGTATCAATAAGTGACCTCAAGAGGTGCAAACTTATTAACATACAGTTATGCATCACCAAGTTTACCATACCCTCTTATGATTATCCAGCTTTTAATATTAATGTTGATATTAATATTATGTACACAAGGCAAAAATAGACACAAACGGAATTTGTTCATAAATTCCTATGTAACAGTTGAATTACTGACAATTACGTAAGTGTAGCTTAATAAGCATGTCATTTTTACTGACTCATATTCCTAGCTTCACCTAAGCATAAGCACATGTGCAAAAGGCCACAGTATTCCCTTAAGAATTGCTTAGCAATCAGTGCAACAACTGAACTTAACCAAATGCTACATTTTTGTCACAGCATACTTCAATTAGGTGACTAATTTTATCTTGTTTAGGGAGTCCTCCAAAAAATCCAGAAATAAACACTAACACTCTGGATTTGTCTCCTAGCATTGTTTGTCTTGGTATGTTTTTATCTAGGAAAGTCATATTTTCCCTTCCTCGTTAAAACATCTAAAAGGATTAAAAACTCAAGATTTAGATTAAAATGTACATAGCTACAAATGAAAAGTCTTAATAATGGAAGAATCCAAGATTTATAAAATAAGATCTATAGAAAATAGTTTACATTTAACCTATTTTTTCCAAATTGAGTTTGTATTCACACACACAAATGCACACATGCCCACATACTAAATACACATTTAAAGTTGACCTAAAACACTGTTATTTTCATTCTTTCAACAAAATTTTTTGAGCATTTACTATGTGCCATATATTATTCTGTAGGTGCAGTGGATGTAAAAAAAAAAAAAAAAAGAAAGAAAAAAATATCTATTTCAGATAATTACTGGTTATTTGGCTAAACAGCTTTTTAGAATGTGATTGTCAGGACAACTCTAACTAGTAGATACTTTCCCCTCACCCCCACTATCAAGTACCTTCCTGGACAAACAGTACTCAGCCTAAGCAAGTTTTAGTATAATTTATACCAAGGAGAACATTCCACCCCAAATTTAAAATATATCAGTGCCCAATTCTAGATTCTACTGAAACTTATCTGGGTCCTAGGACTCCATAATGTCCTTTCCTATGAATTCAGGACCATATGCAGCCAAAATTATAATGTGAGAGAAGTTTTCCTTTAGTGTCTTCTCACATGCATGTATACCTTTCAGCTTCATCCTCCTTTTCAAAAATTTGCCCCAATTCCTACTAATGCCTAACAACCAAAGGTATCCAGGGCCCTCAAGACCTGCCCTATATTAGAGGAAGTATTTTATATTCCAGATCAAGATCATGAATCAAAAAGGCCATGTTATATCTTCTTTGAACTGACATGAGCATTTACTAAGGACCTGCTCTCTGTCAGGCCCAGCACCAAATCCACTATGATTTGTCTTCCCTGAGTACTAGCAGCCAGCTTATCCAATAAGCCAAGCTAGTGTGTTAGTGGGTCCTACTGGAATAATGGGTTACTTTTCACAGTAATATATTACGTATTAATAGGTCTTCCCTGGAGATAGTGCTTTAACCTGTAGAAATGATTATTATAGCTGAAATTTTGGGCCCCAGGACAAGTCTACATTTAAAGGTCATTTCAGATGTGGAATGGACTTCCAAGACCATCTAGTCATTTACCGATGTAGAAACTGAAACTGAGAAGTGTTATGTGATCTCCCTAAAATCTTATATCCAGTTTCTTGAAAAACCAACATTTGGGATCCAGTTTTCTTGTAGTCCAGCTTTTCGAGTTTTCACCTCTCAATTCAGGATAAACTACCAGCTATTTAATTCAGTTACATATTGAATAGACCCTTTTTGCTTATGGAGCTGTAACTTTGATTCTGATAACATCTACCATCAGAGGTACTAAAATACAATCAGATCACACACAGTCATAGAACAAGTTACCTCTTCAAGTCCTGAGTAGCATTTTTTTTCTCTTTTTCTAAACCCTATTACTAAATCGTAAACATATTTACACAGGGCCCCAAGATTAATGTGATTTTATGTCCTGTTTACATGATGATTTCCAAATCAAACCATTATCTACCTGTATTATCCAGATAAATGAATCGCTAAACAAGAATTCAGGAAAATTACTGAAATCTCAATTTATAAGGACTCCCCAAAATATCTGCATTTCATTAAAGTTAACTTGGAAGGTATAAATCTAACCTAGGTCTAACTTTTTTATGGAATGACACCTACAACACTGTAATAATAATGTAGCCTGGCCCATGGCATTCAAGAAACAGGGAGATCGGAACAATTCTGTAGGGAATTGAAGCAATTAGAAAATATATTTAAAAAGAATGACTTCCCATTCACCACCCCAATCTCCTGAGAAAAAAATTTCCCTCTTTCCACTCTAGTCACTTAACAAGCAGTGTCTTGAATTACGGAATTTTGCTTTGAGAGAGAAGACACAACATAATATATAACATATTGTTAAATTCCTCGGAACCAAATAGTACCAATATTTCTAAACACATAACCCACTTTTAATTTTTCCTTTTTAGGCACATAAAACATGGATAGCAAAAACAAGTAAATCAACCCACTCTTCCAGAAAAAGTCTCTGTGCCATTTTCCTGCCTCAGTCTGCCATACTCCACCAACCCCCATGTTCCTACCCCCATACACACAAACTCACCAAAATAATAGCTGTAGTTCTTTTAACACCAAATCCAGTAAATAAATTATAGAAACATTTATGAATTATAGAGCTTTAAAATTATTTCAAACAAAGCTAAAATTTAGAATTATATGGGAAAAAATATAACTCACCAAAATAATAGCTGTAGTTCTTTTAACACCAAATCCAGTAAATAAATTATAGAAAACATTTATGAATTATAGAGCTTTAAAATTATTTCAAACAAAGCTAAAATTTAGAATTATATGGGAAAAAATATTAGAGAAACAATACCATTAAGGTTATATATTTGCTGCATATAAAATCTTATGAATGCTTGGGTATGTGAATTTTACAAATGTTCACAGTCAACATCTGAAAATTTCGGGAATCCACCAAATTTACCCCAGTAAGCTTAAGCTCCTTCTCTTAGCAGAGCACTAAAATTGATGCTCATGTAATCCTTGCAGGCTCTTCCCCAGTAAGGTGTATGCTTCACTGAAGCAAAAAACTACCTTGTGGTTTCCCCCCAGAGAAGTTTATTGGAATTTCCCTCTAACACTACAGAATTCAGTAAAAGCTAATGGTTGGATTGGACCAATCAAGGATTTAGTTTTAGAAATTCTAAAAAGAGCTCAGCCTAGAACAAGCAGTCTCATGGCTGGGCCTACTGCTATAACTGGTTAGTCTCCTATGTTGAAATCCAAATGTTTAACTGGAAGGCATAAAACAAGCACATGTGGCTTGTCCAAGACAGCTGCACTGGCTTCAAATTGTTCCCCTGCTGGGAATGTCTAGCATGTTTGGCCACACTCATGTGAGGGCTGGAGATGGGACAGTGCAATTCTCACTGATATCTCACAAATTTATATTGAATTTCTCAGAATGCTTTAAAAATACTGCATCTCATAAATCATAAATCATTTGTCATTAGAATTTATAATTACAAACAAATGGCTTTTGATATTCTGGAATTTAAAAATTCTGAATAGTATCTTTGCCTTGAAGTAAAGTAAAAGAAACCTGTTTTATATAAAATAAGTTATTTAAATATGTCATTGGTAATGGGACCACTCAAAGAAACCCCACAAGAAAGGAAAGGAAAGGGGGTGGAGAGAGGATGCCACAGGAAAATAGTCTGCTTGCTTCAGTCTATGGTAGAAATAACTCAATCTTTTCACCTCATACAAAGTTGTGAATTCAGCTGCTTCTTTGCTTCCTTTGTATCATGTAATGATTATTTGGTGTTTAGCATTTCTTGGTTATTTATTTATTTGTTTGTTTGTTTGTTTGTTTGTTTATGCTTTGTTCAAACAATTGGGAATCCTCAAAGCCTGTCACTGGAAATTAAGTAAATGTTTTGCATAAAATGTTTAAATTGCACATTTTTGAAGGAACATGTCAATGAAGCAAGAAGGGAAAATTAATACATTAAAATATACTGTACATGTGATAAAGGATGAAAATAAAATCAAAATACAGACATAAAGCACATGGAACAGGAAAATCTATACATTTCATAATATAACATACTGGTGGGTCATTTCCAAAAGATATTTCAGAGGAAAAAGTTACATTTGCATTGCCCTCCAAACAAGTCACAAACAAATTAGACATTTTAAATGCATCACAACTAATAAGACTGGAAACCTTTCCTTATTAAACTAGGTTAACAACTATCAATTCAGAGTATATTTCTGACAGTTCAAATAAACTTTTTGGCCATGTAACACGTTTGCAAATCTTAAATGGTTTCACATTTCTCTAAACCATAATAAGAGCATAACATGAATATTTAAGCAGCTTAGCTTTGATTTAAATATATTTGCTGAGGATATGCTGGCAGCAACCCAAAATGTAGTGTAATACCCTCAAAGCTGGCAATTCCAAACTCATTTAAGAGAGCAGATAATATGGGCTGGCAGCATTAAAGCAAATAAAGTCAATTAATTTTTTTTTTCTTAATTTGTTTCTTCTATCTTGAAATTGCCAAGGATAGATAAAACTGAAGATGAATTAAGAAAGAAATTACTGGGAAGGGAAGAGAAACAGAAAAGGATGAAAAATCTAAAGCTGCTATAATAGCAGGTTACTGATGAATAATAACATCATAAATTGGAGGTCACTGAAATGTAGGGAGGAAAATCCATTTTGAAAACTTTAATATGTAGAGTCAGTGCATCATTTTCACAAGCACTGTCCTAAACAGAGAAGTTTTTTTTTTTTTTTTGCACTATCATGTTATAGAAAACGACATTTTTATATTAACTGGAAGATGCAAACCTACTTCAAAAATAAAACTGTCATTTTCTTTCATTGTCATTAATCACATGATTTGAATTTTGATTACTTGTAGAAGCTGTCACTATTAAGGTTAAGATATTTCTAAAGACCACATTCAGATATATTCTCAATGTTTCACCACCCTTCTTCAATCCATTTCAGTTTACTCTGGGACTGTAATACTTTTTTTTTTTTTTTTTTAAGATGGGAAAGCAATAAAGAAGCACATTGAAATGGAATCCTAACTTGTTCTCCAATAAAAGCAGAGTTTGCATTATTTAGTTTTTGCTTGAAGGCACTTCAATTTTTGATGCCTAGAACTGACTTAAGTGTTGAGCAAACATATCTTTTATGCTATCATTGCCACCTTTTTAGGGGGAGAAAAAACTCATAGTGTCAAATAGTTTGGGAGGAACTTGAAAACAGTGTCTTATTTAATTCTTTGAGAGCAATAGTTCTCAATCCTGGCTACACACTGGAGAGTTTTAGAAAAACGAAAAGCAAAAATCTCATGCTTGTACCGTAAGCACATACCAATTAAATAACAATGTCTTTGGGTGACAACTCAGGTTTTAGTATTTTTTTTTTTTTAAGTTCCCAGTCATTTTAAAACATATGTGGCCACAGTTGGGAACCACTTCTTTAAAAGGGTAAGTTATTCTTAAAATATTATTAGGGCTTTTACTATCACCAAATAAAGGACTCTAATCTTTAATTAATCAGGGCTCCAACTATGCTGATTATCAATGCTATAGCCGTGTTTCTTGAAGAAAGTGTTTAGCATATGGAGATCCCTGTGCTTATCTTGAATACCCGTATGCTCTTTTCTATGAATGTTATTCAAAATATCATTTTAACCTTTGTGTCAATTTTATAAGAAACATGTCCTCCATAATTTATGAACTGATTCATAGAAGGGTTTTTAAATATATATACCATGATTTTAAATTAATACAAATTTTATTTCAAGCTATAATTTATGGAAAACTATTTATTAGAATAAAGTATTGGGTATTAGTTTGGACATTAGTGAATACTTTTTGTACACATTTATAGATATAAATGTCCCTTAATATTTGATCTCAGACTGTCTCCATAGGAAGGATGAAAAAATGCAAAACAAAATAAGTAGTACAAATTAAAGTTTCTAACTTTCACCAAAAGAGTAATGAAAACAAACAAAACTGACATCTAGAGGGTGCATCCTCTGGCAAGTCATACTAAATACATTATTTCACTTTTCTTAGGAAAAAAATGAAAAATGAAAACTGGGAAGTAGTTTGTCCCCCACCCCGCACCCCCCACCACCAGAGTGGAATAATGGGGTCTCAGAAAAGGCACTTATTTGTTCAGGTTCACACAATAATTAAATTTAAAAATGTGGTGGAAATCCAGATTTTATTTTGCACTTTTCCTACCATCCCATGCTGTGTCCATGAAAGGGGGATTTTGTATGGCTAACTTCCAAAGGTGACCAAAACAAATATCTTAAAAGAAATTTCATAATTAACCCAGTTACATTCAACCAGTTTATTGATTGCCTTGTAAAATCAATAAGTGCTAGTAGCTATAAAAGATATAAGAATGATAGCCATGTGACCCCTGCCTTCAATGACATTATTACACAAATAATTGATGGTTAAATATATTAAGAATTATAAGAAAGGTATAAGCCAAGAAGGACTACGGTACCTCAGAGGGAAGAGAAATTAATTTCAGCATCAGGAATCACAGATGCTATGGGGACAACAATTGAGCTCAGCCATGAAGATTAAGTAGAACTTCCACAGGATAAAGAATATGAGAAGATCATGCAATGATTAATCTAAAAAGGGGAAAGAATGTTTTACAGACTGTAAGAAGTAGAGGGATCTGACTGAAGTATAGAACACATGAAAAGATGGAGCAGGAAAGGAGGTTCAAACATTGCCATAGGATCAAAATAAAAAGACCTAAAAGCCACCCTAAAGATTACTAGGTAGGATCCTCAAGTTTCACACTAATGCAATAGAGGCCCAATGATGTTTAATGTTTCACCAAACAGTACACCAGCAACAACTGTCAGAGCTAAACACAAAAATACGTTTCCTAGTCCCCTTCCCTCAGTTCCTGTCCCCAGCATTTTTTCTCCCTCCTACTCTCTTCCTTCTTTACTCTTCTTCTTTATTTTACTCTCCTCCTTTTTTCTTTCATTTTCCTTTATTTCTGTCTTTGGGGAGGTTGGAAAGGTATTTTTGCCACTCCATATACAAAGGACCTTAAACAGCATGAGAAAGAGATTGAACTAAATTGTGTAGGCAGTGAGAAACACTGAGTAGTTACTGACACACTCATAGGGACCATTTACTAGCAAACTAAATGTTTTCTCTTCTGTAAGCAGACTCCAAAATTTCTGGCATGTTCAGTGGCTTTCAATATGTCACATTTCTAAAACTCCAGGGAATCAATACTTAGCAACAAAGAGGTCAATGTTATGATTACACATTACCACATTTTAATAAGGCTCATTCCTCAACTGATTGCAAATTCATTTAAACAAAGACAATGATGTCTCTCGTCTTTTTTTACATTCACTCTCTAAACGTATGATTAGTAGAGATACAAAATTTCAAGCCATCTGGATATGATAAGTGATTTGTGATTTCCTAGATTTCTCTTGCTATCTGCCCTAGAAGGCCATGAACTTATGGCCTTCAGGGAAGTGACATATTTCCCCCGAGTTACAGGATGGCTTTCAATAGATTCAGTAATATTTTGGAGTCAATGTACAGAACACTAAATTTATGACAACTTAGAAAGAATAAAGAGTGAAAATTTTATACCTTAGGAGGAAGTCATAATGTTCTTTAATTCTCTTCACCTTTTTCCAAATTGGAAAATGTCTGCATTTTCCAACTTCTTTCCAAAGTTTTATCTTTGTATTGTTAGTCTCTATACTTCAAGAAAATCATATAAAAAGACTCCCTATCAGATATTTCTCCTCTTATATTTTGAAGTATTTATTAAAGGCATCTGAAATATCCAGAAGGGATTATTTAATTAATGAATATATTCAAATTATACTACCATTGATAATAAGCTATACAAATTTTCAAGCAAATATAATTTAAAAGCCTCTCAGTGTAATTGAACTAAAACAGCTGTTAGTTTCATCGGTTGACCGTATTTTGCAGAACATTTATTAGATATTTTGACTAATTCTAAAAATATCTATAAAAACCATAATATTCTAAGTCTAAATATAAGTTATAATCAATATCGATCAATAACAAAGTTACTTAAATTTCCTCACTTTGGCATTATTTGTGTACTGATAGTTTGGATGTGTTGTCCCCACCAAAACTCATGTGGAAATTTGATCCTGAATGTGGCAGTGTTGGAAACTGATTGAGTCATTGGGGCAGATCCCTCATGAATGGATTAATGCCCTCCCTAGGTGGGGGGATTAATGAGTGAGTTCTCGCTCTATTAGTTCCCATGAGAGCTGGTTGTTTAAAAGACCCTGGCACCTCCTCTCTCTCTCTCTCTCTTTCCTCCTCTCGCCATGTGATCTGCTTGTACCCACCAGCTGCCTGCCGCTTTCTGCCATGAGTAGAAGCAGACTGAGACCCACGCCAGATGCAGCTGTCCCAGAATCGTAAGCCAAATAAACCTCTGTTTCTTATAAATTACCCAGTCTCAGGCATTTCTATTATAGCAACACAAAATGGACTAATATGGAAAATTGGTACCAAAGAGTGGGGTGTTGCTATACAGATACCTGAAAATGTGGATGCAGCTTTGAAACTGGGTTACAGGCAAAGCTTGGAGCATTTGACAAAAGATAACCCTTGCTACTACACCATAGCAAGGACTTTGGCTGCATTGTGTCCATGCCTTTGGACCTTGTGGAAGATGGAACTTAAGAGTTGTAAACCAGAATGTTTGGCAGAAGAAATTTCCAAGCAGCAAAGCATTAATTAAGGAAGCTGCATGGACATTTTTAATAGCCTACTCTGAATTATGGCAACAAAGGCATGATGTGAAGTCAGAATTTAAAAGGGAAGCAGAGCATAAAGATTTGGGAAATTTGCGGCCTGGCCATATGGTAGAGAAGCAGAGAGCAGGCGAAAAATGCAAGTGTGAAGCAGATAAACTGGTTGCTAAAGACATTAGTTTGGTGATGAGGCAGCCTGATGGTAAGAACCATCGGGGGGGGGAAGCCACAAAGGCATTGAGAACTATGGAAGGGGGACCAATCCATCACAGGCCCTGAGGCCTAGGATGACTGAGTCATCCTGAAGGACAGACCTAGGGCACAGCTGCCCTCAGGAACCTGCTCCTGCATCCCAGCTGCTCTGGCTGGAGCACCCTGCCTCAAATGGCCCCAAGTATGGTTTGTGCAACAGTTCTGGAGAGTAGAAGCCTAAAACCCCAGTGGTGTCCACGTTGTGTTAAGTCTGTAGGCTGGCAGGACATGAGAGCAGTGGAGGCATGGCAGCCTCCACCCAGATTCAGGAGGATGTACAGAAAAGCCTGGGGGCCCAGGCAGAGACCTGCCACAGGGAGGGAGCCACCACAGAGACCATCTACTAGTGCAATGCCGAGCAGGAATGTGGGGTCAGAGCCCCCACAGAGAGCCTCCACCAGGGACATGTCTAGTAGAGCCAAGGCAGTGGAGCTGCTGCCAGGACCCCAGAACTGCAGGACCAGTGGTAAATGCAACACAGGCCTGGAAAAGCTGCAGGCACAAGTGCAGCCCACTGGGCTGTGCCTGGCAGAGCTGTGGAAGTGAGGTTACCCATGGATTTGGTGGCCCAGATGCCCAATTGTGCTCTGGATGCAGGATTTGGAATCAAAGAAGATTATTTTGGAGCTTTAAGAAATAATGTCTGTCCTTCTGGGTTTCAGACTTGTTTGGGACCTATTACACCTTTCTTTTGGCCTATTTCTCCCTTTTGAAATGAGAATGTGTACTCAACGTCTGTTCCACCATTGTATCTTGGAAATAGATAAATTTGTTTCTGATTTTTACAGGTTCACAGCTGGAAGGAATTTTGCTTTTGGTCTCAGATGAAACTTTGGACTTTGGACTTTTAAGTTTGTGCTGGAACAAGCTAAGACTTTTGGGACTGTTGGTATTCAATGATTGTATTTTGTATGTGAGAGTGACATGAGTTTTGGGGGGCCAGGATGGGAGTGATAGAGTTTGGATGTGTTCTCCCTGCCAAAACTGTTGTGGAAATCTGATCCTCAATGTGGCAGTGCTGGAAGCTGTTTGAGTCATGGGGCGGATCCCTCATGAACGGATTAATGCTCTCCCTGAGGGGTGGGGGTAGTGAGTGAGTTCCCACTCTATTAGTTCCCACGAGACCTGGTTGTTTAAAAGGCCCTGGCACCTCACCTCTCTCTCTCTTTCTTGCTTCCTCTCATCATGTGATCTGCTGTACTTGACAGCTGCCTCCCACTTTCTACCATGAGTAGAAGCAGACTGAGGCCGGCACCAAATGCAGCTGTCCCAGAATCATGAGCCAAATAAACCTCTGTTCTTTATAAATTACCCAATCTCAGGTATTTCTGTTATAGCAACATAAAATGGACTAATACATGTACCAAACATCCAGATTAAAAATCAGAAATTCAGCCATCCAAGGAGTTCAAGATATCTGAATGTGAGATATATTGACAATATATTTGGATATTTAGCAAACCTTTTCTGGCATAAGCCTTGAAGGAAAAATTAAGAAATTCTGAATATTTTATATATAAATCTACTATATACTTATTATGTACTTAGTACCTAATTTCAAAATTCTTATCAAGTAAATTTTTACTATATTGTTATAAAATACATTTGTGGATGACTGAACACAAATTTGTCATGTAGAATCAGACAGAATAAGTCAGCCTTTTCACAATCATAACAGAATTAAAATCATTTATCCTGCTCAAGCAAATTGACCTTCTCTCAATATCAGAAAATCTGTATTTCAGGCACTCACCAGAAGACTTACCCTTAAACTGATTATTATCCAAGTGTTGTCAAAGGTGCACCTGAGATAGGTGGCATGCCAAAGAAATAGGCCAGCCACTTTCCAATTGAGAATTAGCATTATGTAGCCAGATAATTAGCAATGCTCTGACAAAAGCCCAACCACATTGCATTTTAATATTAAGTTCTTGAATTATTAAAGGGAAAGACCTAGAAATAACCAAAAGTGTTCCCAGTAAATCCATTGTTAAGGTCATTCTCCACTCTATTGTTACTTTTTCATATATAAGGCCTTTATGCACATGCATATACACAAAAATAAAAAGGTTTCTTCATTTATCAGATTATTATTGATGCTACCCCAAATATGGCACCCTGACATTTGGGAACACTGCAGAAACAGGAAGATCTCTCTGACCTCCTACCCTTCTCCCCTGGAGCAGGTCATAAAACATAGAAATAACTCTGACCTTCCCTTGAAGCACATCATAAGACTGTCATATGAGAAGTGCCCGCACTGTACTGGGAGGAAAGTAACACCCTTATCTCTGAGGACACAGGGATACAGAGACAAATTTGAACAAATAGGCATTGCTAAATTCTCCACAGTTGATTATCATTAGATCATACCCCAGTGTTCGGACTGGCTGCCTAAATGTTAAGTAAAGCCTGAAGTTTAGCATCTAAAGGAATGCTCACATTATAGTCAGGTCATTCTCTGTGCTAGATTATTGGGGGTACTTCTAAGAAGTACACTTTTATTTGGAGAACTGACAAAATATTCAAAGAAAGGAGATAGGATAACAAAAAGGTCCAGGAACTAAGCTATAGAATAGTTCAATTCAAAACTCTTAAGTACAGTTGTTCATGTGCAATTGGCATTAGTACTGTTTGGTCAAATCTCAATGTAGGGATTTAGGGAAGGATTTTCTAACAATATGAGTGGACCCCAAAAGGAATGAGCTCCAAAGTATATAATGTCTCATCAGTAGAAGTGTTCAAGATGGCCCTAGATGAAAATCTGTGAGAAGTATTGTAGAGAAGATGTCAGAACTGAACTACATGGCAGCTAAGTTCCTTCTAATGTTGCCTGACATGCATAAAAATCTACAGATTTCTAGAAATCAGTTAAACCTGCATTTCTACATGTGTTTAA
>NW_007729229.1:158990-171449 GCF_000696425.1 Galeopterus variegatus | reverse complement strand
GTACTTCTAAGAAGTACACTTTTATTTGGAGAACTGACAAAATATTCAAAGAAAGGAGATAAGATAACAAAAAGGTCCAGGAACTAAGCTACAGAATAGTTCAATTCAAAAATCTTAAGTACAGTTGTTCATGTGCAATTGGCATTAGTACTGTTTGGTCAAATCTCAATGTAGGGATTTAGGGAAGGATTTTCTAACAATATGAATGGACCCCAAAAGGAATGAGCTCCAAAGTATATAATGTCTCATCAGTAGAAGTGTTCAAGATGACCGTAGACGAAAATCTGTGAGAAGTATTGTAGAGAAGATGTCAGAACTGAACTACATGGCAGCTAAGTTCCTTCTAATGTTGCATGATATGCATAAAAATCTACAGATTTCTAGAAATCAGTTAAACCTGCATTTCTACATGTGTTTAAAAGATCCTAATTTGTTAGGTAACCAATAACTGTCATAAATGAGTAAAACATATGATTACAGCTTCCCAAAGATCTGTTTAAAATATTTATAATCAAAATTCCTGAGAGACCTATTATTCCAAGAATATCAAGAAAGCAAATATGGAGCTTTCTATTTTGAAACAGATGTTATCTAAAAGAGCAAAATTTGGAATCTCTAAGAATTGTTGGGTCAGATTGATTCAAATATCTGGGAAGAAGTCAAGTTAATAACTTTGGGTTTCCCATTGGAAATTTGTGTATAGGACCACAAATTCCTAGGAGAACATATTTATAAACCTTAGGGGACTTTTCCAAAAAATTTCTCTCCAGTTCTCCAAGATTCTGATTCTCCCTTGGCCCTCTCCCACTGCAATGAGAAATTAAGGTTTAGGAAGCTACTCTTATTAAAGAAAATATTTATACCCCTCAGATGTGTTGAGGAAAGAAAAAAGGTAAAGGACCACGGCAGAGTGTGTGTGTGTGTGTGCGCGTGCGTTTGTGTGTGTGTGTGTGTGTGTGTGTCTGTGCATGTGTATAAAGTCTTTTCCACACTCAATGTGTCATAGTCAAAAGCAAAGAAAAAGATTGATTAAAGTGACTCTGGTAAGTCATGGGTGACATTCCATAAATAATCTCACAAAAATACTAATAAACCTATGTATATAGAGTATTTTTAGAATTGTTTTGACATTTAATCCTGTTGTCCTTCAAGGTTCAGGGGTTTTAAGGGCAATTTTGAAAATATATGGTTAGTTGAATGAAGTTATTCTTCCAGTGAGATGATGGTAAAAGTGATCAGTCATCTGTTTTCCTTTCCCAGGGCTTGTTCAGAAATATGTGTTATTAGCAAGAGCTTGATTATCTAACGTGATCAAGCTCTTTCACAGGACGACTATGTTATGATACTAAAATCATAAGGTTCTTAGTGCGTAAAAGAAAGATATTTCCACTGAAAAGAAAAGGTATCACTGTCACTTTGAATCTGCTTTTTGTAACAAGACTCTGTATGATTTTATTCTATGTAACAAGAAGTTTATTCCTTGTAATGAAGTATAATGATGAACTATATAGATAAACAGAATATTATTTTGTGAATAGAAAATTCACAAAAGTCCTAGAAATAACCCATAAATTCACTCAAGCCTTTGCTGTCAAGGAATTGCCTCTAAATTTTCAAAATTTAATTTAATTGGTTCAACAAAAATGTATCCTACCCAACTTGATACAGAACATTGGACTAAGTACTACCAGGGATACCAAGATGATAGAATCTTACAGTCAGGATTATCAAAGTTAAAGATGTCTACTTATTAAAGAAACAGGAATATACTAAGGGCTGAGCGCGGAAAGGTTACAAAGAAGAGAACAGTATTTAAGCTAAGTCTTGAAGGCTGGGGAAGGCTATCACAGGCAGAGATCAGGGTGGATAAGACACAGAAGTGCTAAAGCATGAGATGTGTCCATGAAATGACAATAATACTAAGGCCTTAGAGGTATAAAATGATATCTTCACACACTTTATCTCATTAAGTCCTTTCATGTCCATTAATATCAATAAGATAAGTATTTTGGCCTCCTTCATAGGTGGAAAGTCACATAGAAATAGTTTCTATGTGTGCCATAAAGGGAAAATCCTGGACCCCGTTAGTGCATGAGTCAACTATAGATGGGAAAAGTGGCTGCAACCCAATTGCTACAAAATTGCAAGAATTTGCTACTGTAGAGATAGGCAGGCAGCACTTGTTTGGGTCCATAGCCCACAACAGAATTTGTTGGTCCATTACAAAAAAGAAAGACTCAGGAGAATAACTAGGTCTAAGAAAGGATGAAAGGAAATTGGTAGAAGATCAAAGGGACAATAGATTCTAAAGTGGATGCAAGTGCACTTTTGAAATGGAAGTTCCTCAGGTACAAGCTGAACATTTAAGCAGATGAACCAGAATGAATAAGATCTAGAGGGCATAAGAGAAGGACAAAAGGACTTGGGGGCGGTGAAAAGTGAGTTTATTCTAGATGCATTCTATTACATTGAGAAGAATGATAAATATGAAGCAGTATAATGTGAAGAGAGGTAGCAGTAAAATCAAAAGTATTCATGCTCAATATTATTGTCAACATGATTTAAAAAAGAGTAAAACTGAAAAATATCTCGTATTGCTTCTTTTCTAGTTCACTTATAACTTGCTAACAGAAGAAGCAGTAAATATTCTGATTCACAGAAATCTGGAAAAACAGTCTAGACGGGGGCAAAAACTACCACCCTCAAGCCAACCACCACCTACTTTGGTAAATAAAGTTATACTGAATCTCAGCAGTGCCTATTCATTTATGTATGCCTATGGCTGCTTTTATGCTATTAAGGTAGAGTGGCATAGTTGCTACAGAAACCATGTCCTACAAAGCTGAAAATGCTTACTATCTGGACCTTTACAGAAAAAGTTTGCCAGCCCCAGGTCTAGGTTCAAGGAGGTTATCCATTATTCTGTCCTTCTATCAGTCAGTGTTTTATACTTCATCCTGAACCATGTGTCAGCATACAGAGAACATAACTTTCTGCTGTGTCTTTCAGCAAGTCTGGCACAGGTCAGGCAAATATCAAGGTTCAGGATACTTCTATGGCAAAAGGCAGGGTTTCATGCTATCCTTTCATGCCATCAGCAAACCTTGGAATCTCAACCAATGTTTCTTCCCTCTTTGAAATTATCTGTACCTACTCATATCCCTTGAAGTTTTCTCTCCCCCAAGAATTGGAAATACTCTACCCTGCCCAACAATTTTTTTTTAAATCTCCCAAAAGACAAGTATACACATACTTTCACTACAAGAAGTTCCCCACACCACTTCCCACTTTCGTATACTCCAGAAACAAAATGAGGCCATACAGACTCCTTAATTCATGAAACTTTTTCCAGACCTTAGAGCCAATCAAAGTGAAATTACTGATGTTTCATTGTATCAAGCAGGGAAATCATCTCTTAGGCTGAATGACGCCATGTCCTAGGTAACACAGGCATATTCAGTGTTATGAGAAAAGGAACAAACAAATAAAAAAACCTGTTCCTTCACTAGATGCACGAAAAACAACTTGAGATCTTCTAGAAAAATAGAAAACTATGACTGCTTATCTTTTTTCCTAACAGTAAAATATCAAAATACAATCTTGCCTGCATTTCAGGGGATACAGACTGGTCTGGCAGGTGCTGTTCCCTGAAAAGGAGAAACACTGTGATGACAGGGAACAGATACTTGGTTAGTCAGAAAATATCACACGGTGGGGAACAACATGTGTGGGTATACTGTTGTAAGGCATCGAGATAGGAGAGAATATAAAAGTCTTAAGGCCTGCAAGACAGAAGACAGCTATCCTGCAATCTAGCACTCTCCCCTGCATGAATATTCAGCAAAACTAAAAAAAAAAAAAAAAAAAAAAAAAAAAACCTGGAAAATGTATTTGTTGGGCAGACTGCATGGGTGCAGGTTCTATCACATGGGCAGAAACACGCACAGCTTTCAATTCCTCAGTCCAGTTACTTCCAACTGGGCACAATAATCTTCCTAAAATGATTTTCCTTCAAAGTTGACCAGTCTTAGAATTGGCTGATTAACCAGATCGACTGTGCAAGCATTTGTCCTAGGGTTCTTATGGATCCAAACCACTGGGTGAAAAAACAGAGATTCAAGTGCCTCAGCAGGATTATCTTAATTACTGACTAACTTAATGCGCTGAGCTAAATTACAACTTTGTTCATTTCTTCATAAAATCTAGTATTTTCCTCCAGTTTTTGTTAATATCAATTGACCCTTGTCAAATAAGATTGGTCCATGCTGTGTCTTATACCTAATTCTGTTGAATTTTCCTCTATCTAATTTCACCTTCATTATTTTCTAGTGTTTTATTGTTTTAATAGATTCTTTTCGAAGCACTTTTCCATGAAAAGATTATTTTTCTTTGATACTCCATCATTGTTTCTACAACTGCATAGGTATGTTCTTACATGTGTTTTCTGGAAATTATATTTCTTCCACTGGCACTTACTAACATTTGTTTATGTCATAAGCATTTTCATAACCCCACCAAAGTAATCATCTGCCAATAGAAACATTGCCATAGCTACAGTTTTTAAACCCAGATTCTTAATACAGATCAATATTCCCTCAGGAATCTTCTCAAGGATTTTCTCTTCACAAGAACTCTAAGGCAAAACATTGTTGTTTGTTTGTTTGTTTTTCAGAAATTGTATTTAAGTTCAGGGTGACTAGGTAGGTTGATATAAACCAAAGTTCTAGACCGGATGTTCATTTTAACATAATCTCACAATGGGTAAGATAACTATTTGTAATACCTACATTTCATAGAAGTATTTTCTTATTTTTGAAAATGCATTGCATTTTCATTTTCATTTTTGTATTTTTTATTCTTTTCAGTTTTAAATTAATGCTCAGTATACACATTTGCATGTATAATTATGACTTTAATTAAAGAAGTTTACTTAGGTTTAAAATTTAGTTTCTTCATCTAAAAGATAAGATGGGGATAATTTTCTTATACGGTTGTTGTGTGGTTTAAGTGAAATAATATGTGTGTAATGGACCCTGTGATGCACTACATGGCTGCCACGACTATGCCTGTCTTAAGAGGCAAGAGGTCACAAGTTGCTCTTACTGCATAAAGTTGTTACTTTGATCCATGTGCATCTAGTGAAACCACCCCTGCATTCTAAGACAAAATTAACTGAGCCAGCTATTGGTGCCCATACTACATAAAAATATAAGTAAGCTTATCTCTGAGATGGATCCCACAGAATAATGAACAGTGGGAATAACTCGTATGATAAAAACATATACAGGCCCAATGATACCCACTTTCGGGATTAAGAATGTTCAGTGCACCAGAAGGGTAGTCACTAAGCTCAATTGTACACTGAAAAGAGTTGAGCAATTGTTTAAGATATCTATGCAATCTGTTTTACATCTCAGGCTTAGAAATTTGGAGATAAAATTGGGACCTAAGGTAACTGAAACCAAGATGACTTTAAATATACCAAGCCTCATTAATTCTATACACTTATAAACAACCTCAGTAATCATTATTATTGTCACAAAAATCAATACAGCTTACAAAAGTACATGTTGCCTTATAACATAGATTTGTCCTCCCTAGGCAATCTAATCTATTCCCAGGAATGCAATTGTCATTTGTATAATGATTAGTCTCAAAGTCCCCTTGTTTATGACTTTGTTTTAAAGCTCATTGTTCCCTACCGATCACAACCCTCGGCATTGCCCCCGCGCCTCGTTCAGCCAGTGAGCGGGAACCGGTCCGTATGTGGGATCCGAACCCTCGGCGGGAGCGCCACCGCGCTTCCCAAGCCGCGCACTAGCGCAGTGCGCCACCGGGCCGGCCCCGCAACTTCTAAAACCCATTTCATGTCCCGCTTCTGTGATGTTATCCCTAATCACTTACTTCAATCCACAAAGATCACTAACGTCTTCAAATTACAATAAGCCTTATTGCTTGTATAAAAAAAATTGGCACTTAATCAAAGGATATTCAGTTAAACCTTCATCTGCTGGATAAAATAAAAACACAGGAAAACTTTGTGATGAAACCAAGGTCTCACAGCTGTTTGGTGGCAAAACTAGGACTGCTAGAATTTAGGGGGTTTCATGCCAACCTTTTCCACTACACTGTATATTCTCTGCCCACTGCTTTATATTTTATTTCTTTGCATATGTGTTTTTGTCTCTCCCAATGAAAACATGAGATCTTTAATGGAAGAAGGATGAGGAGGGGAGCTGGGAAGAATATACAGGAGAAAGCGTCAGGCACTCTGCTACCTGCTCTATTATATCAATTATTGTACTTAGTACAATAATCCTACATCTCTCCCTATTTTACAGGTGAGGATCTGAGGCTCGTAGAGATTATGTTAGTTGCTTATGGCCACTCAGATGGCAAGTTGGACAGTTTGGCCACTTTGGGAAAATAACTAGTATTGTGCTGTATGTACTGTCAGGAAATCAACATGCTACTATCACCACCCCCCTCCTAAGATGTTAGGAACGTACCCCCACTTATCTACAACATCTTCTTCTTGAGAAATGTCCTGTCAAATTATAAGCTCTTAAAAAAAAGAATAATAGAGAAATACAGTAGGAAATTTTTAATCAAAATATTTACTGTATACCAACAAAGAATGTAAAAAGGGTCTTTGAAATAAATGGTAATGGAGCAATCCTTTTTGTCCTGATTGGCACTGTTGTCATCAGTTGTGAGGTACATTTGATGCTCACCTCATTATGCTTCTATTGTGTGGCTAGACCGTTATCAATAAAAGGAAAAGAACATTTTTGTTGAGATTTCCATTAAGTAAATAGGTCTCATGAAGGAATGCAAAAGGACATTTTTGCTAATGCCTTTCCTTTGTGAGAATGGAAAACAGAAGATTTTTCTGGATATGGAAATAAGCCAGCAATGTGGTCTGTTGATTGCTTGCTAGCATCAAGTGACAGGAATTTAATGTCTCTCTTTCAGTCCTTGGTAAAATTTAAAGAAATTTCTTTGTCAACTATTGGCTGCAATACGACACTGTGAGGGTTTTTGTTTGTTTGTTTTTTTAATTTGTTGACCAAGTACAATATATATGTTCACATATATATTTAAATCTAAAATTATTTTAACAATTTATGTAATATACATAACTATAAACAAGATCAAAATCTCAACTTTAAACACTATATGGGCCATTCCTAATTTCAATTTAGAAGAAATTTACAATATAATTTTGAACCACCTAGGATTTTTACTTTAAATCATTATTGATTTTTACCAAAAAGAAAAAAAAAAGCCCACTCTAATTATAAGAGAAGAAAAATAAACTATAAGATTTTAAACCCAGAGATTTAGTTCTAGGAAAAAATTATACATGAAATGAATCAAGAAGAATCTAAAAATTTGCAGAAGATACAATTTCCCCAAATTGCATATTCTTTATCCAGACTAGTACTTGCTCCCACATAAAAATCTTGCTCCAGTAAGAGCAGGGGTAGTATAAATCATAGGATCTAAATATGGAAGAAACCTAATTATCTACCACACCCCCACTCTATTCAAGCTTTGTCACAGAACATTTTTTTCACAAGGCAAATGCTAAATGTCTCAGTACATAGCCTTGCAGCTGAAAATAAATTTTTTTTTAACAATGTCACTAAAAGTTCAGTATAAAAAATTATCACCATCTCAGTCAAGCTTTCTGTTTTGTGGACTATTCTGAGATACTCAAAAAACATACTGTAGAAACACTATATACAATGAACATTGGGGAACAGGTATACCTTCGACTTGTAAAAACACAGTTTGAAAAAGTAACTTGAATTCATTGTCTGTCTATCTCATAAAAACTAATAATTAGTAAAATGTAGCTATATAAATATTTAAGTATATGCATAAATTAATTAATTTGTTCAAAAGTTTTACTCCTGAAAAGTTTTACTATTAGCAGATTTGATTTATTAATATGTTTATTAATTTTATTTTAAACACAGTAGGCAAGGTTACACTTACAGAGAAACAGGTTGAATTTTGAAAAGGATAAACAATAGATCCTTTAAATATATATATACATGCACAAAGTTAATATTTTCATATGAAATAAAAGGGAAGAATGAAGATAGAGACAAATTAGGAGGCTACTGCAATCATCCATGTGAAAAAGTAACAAGTATCTTGCTGTGCATGTAAAGAAAAGCTAGATCCAGAAAGAAGAGTCTCCAAGGCTTAGAAAAATGTTTAGATGTGATGAGTTAGGGGAAGAAAGAGTCAAAGAAAAATCCAAGATTTTGAGTCAATGGCATTAATAAGAATAAGAAAGTATGCTCTGGGAAGAACAAAAGGAGTGCTATTTGGGCATATGGGTCTTGAGGTTCCAAAGGAAATTTTGGTATGGAAAGAGGACAGAACTAGAGATAGAGATCCAGAAATCATGTGTGTGAAGGAAAGTTCTTGAGCCATTGGTGTGGAGATAATGGAAAAGGGAGAGGTCTAGTGGTATCACCAGCAAACTGAGATAAAAATGATTTCTAGACCACAATGACAAAACTGGATAAGTGGCTTATTTGGGGGAGGGGAATGGGGGGGATAGAGGATTGCTATAATCTGTTTTAAAATGTCTTTTAAAAAATTTCTTCTATTGAAAAAAATAAAAGCTCTGTGCGCCTTCATAATTGGGGGAATTGTCTAATTCTTGGCATGGTTCAATCAGGGCAGGCAGAGACTGAGTCCTGAAGGGAATGATCTAAGCTGTGAATAGCAGAAAATGCCAGCATCAGACAAAGATAAGAGTTATCCCATGGTTCACAAACGCTACTGGGGAATTAAGCGTAAGACACTATTACTGCTGCTGAGTAACACTATGTTAAAAAGAATAGAAATGTACAGTCATTGGTTCTGAATCAAAGCACTCAAAAATCTGATCTAGCAACTGTTATATAGTGGGGAAAAATGGCATCTATGAAAACAAAACAGTATTAACTCCAAGAGTTGGGTCTATGTGATCTGTTATTTTCTTTGAAAATGCAACCACAGTTTGAACAACATACTCTTCTCTGGACGGAATTTTCTTTCCTACTCAAGCTCCTCCTCAGGAGCAAAAATAGATTTGCCAAGTACTCAGAGTCTTCCCAGGGTAGCTGCAAGGACATAAGCAAAATATCCTTTATTTCCTGTAGTTTCTGTTTCCCCTTCAAAGGTCAAGGTAACCAGCTGGGCAGAAAAAGTGCCCCATTTACAGTGGTGCTTCCCCTGATATGTCTGACCTTGAGAAGAAAGGGCAGCCCACCATGGGTATGTGACATACTAGATAACCACAGAAAGGTTAGGAAAATCCCTTTCACCTGAAAAGGGCTTTGTCTCATTCCAGAAAATCAAAAGAAAAGAAAATATGCTAAATCTCCATGTCTAGAAGGTGATAGTAAAACCATTGAATTAAACTCAACAGAGCTGTAAAGTTTTGCCCAAGACTCTCAAACTTCTGAGAGAAAAATATATAAATGACTCATCTTTTACTTGCCTCTTTGAATAGAAAAGATTCAAATTAGTGAGAGAAGTCTGCATATGAGATCTTCCATTCACTGAATCAGACACCTACAATGTACTTTAAAGTTTGAATTAGATATTTGCTTCTCAGGATCCCTTCCAGCTCTAAGATTCTACTATTTTGAGTTTGCCTGAGGAGAGGGAGATTTTTATGAGAACCCACCTCTAGGGAGGTGAGCTGGGCCATGTCTCCCTTAGGCTTGAATCAGGAGTCTTTCCTCACAAATGGTCCCAGGTTGTGCACTCCAGTGTACCATCTCTTCCTCTCCTCCAGTGGGAGCTTCTGCTGAAGACCACTGGAACTCTGCAGCTGGCGGCCCCACCTCACCCACAGTAAGAAGCAACAAACATGGAAATCCACTTTTGCACTATTTTCCTGTTAGCATCTAAAAAGCCCCATGTTTAAGGATGACCTTTCTATAAAGATGACCTTTAGGTCACAAAAATATCCCTCTGTCAATGGGCTACATTAAAATTTGGGGCACCACATTGCTGTGACTGGTCATGCACTGTTTCTTCTAACATAGTAAAGAGGGACTTCAAATCTCTGGTCAGTATTTGAAGATCTATTCCTGGCCTGCAAGTCATAATGTGTTCCGTAAGCTACTCTTGGGAGTAATTTGCATAGTCAACTGGTCATCATTAATTGGGTGACTGCATGTGTAGGCAAATAGGGGATAAATAAACGTAGAGCACTCTCTTCTAATCAAGCTGCTCACCTCTAGATTCCGAGTGAAAAAGAAGTTCTCATCTCCATGGACTATTTGCTCTGTTGTGGAGCTTTAAATATAAAGCTATATAGCTTGCTCTTTGGCATACAGAAATCAGAGTTAGAACAAAAAGGAAAAAAAAATTAAATGCCTGAGGTAGGTATTGAAAATACCTTTCAATGAAGAAAAAAACTGAAGTTAATTTCTAGATACATCAGGTAACATAGGAAGAAGAAACAAAAATATAAATTCCTATTCTCAGATGTAATAATAAACATTTATTGCACTCCTACCACCTGCAAAGCAGTGGGCTAAGCCATTACATGTGTTATCTCTTGTAATACTGATAATTGTGCTACAGAGTACTTACTAATATTATCTTTATTTTATAGATGAAAAAATTGAGGGTTAAAGAGGTTAAGCAATTTGTTCAAGGTCACACAGCTATAAAGGCAGCAAGCCAGGCCAGTTTTTGTTCTTCAAGTCTTTTCAACCTTGAAGAGTTAGTTGATTTGTTAGTGCTAGAGGCAAACTGAAAAGAAATGGAAGTAACTTGCACTTCTCCAGCATTTTCTAGGCACTTTATTGGATACTTTACATACCTTTTTTTTAATGTGATTCTCACGACAGCCCCAAAGTAGTTATTATTCTCTCTAATTGACAGAAAAGATCACCTGGAATTTTGCCAGTCCTAAAGTCCTCCACAGCCTCTGCCTTGGGTCAGCTCTTCTGCTACGAGAGGTCCACAGCCCTGAACTCAGTGTCTGTGTCTCAAACACTCAACCTCCAGGTCTGCTTTGGCCTGACCACACTGCATCTTCCAGCTTTTGTCTCCTCCTTAAAACACTGGGACTAGAAAGGAGGTGGATTTTTCTTTCCCTTTTTCACATCTTTTTCTCTGGTTGTATGAAGGCTTAACAGTGGAGAGTGTTCTGCTCTCCATACTCAGTTGTTCCTTGTTGATTTGCCAAAGGGGAAGAAAAAGATGTTTAGAAGATCCCTTCTCAAGAAAATAGCCCAGCTTGTGTGGTTACTACTGTGTTCTTTAAGCCCATTCTCAAGTGACAGAAACTGAATATTATCATGGCCTTTTTCATAACAAATTCTAATCACCATCCCCTCCTATTGCCCTAAGCTGGTGGATGCCCAGAGAGACTAGAATGAATTTGTTCCAAAAAAGGCAAAAGAAAAGTGTACATTTATATTTAAATAACACTTTCAATGCACAAGTATCAATCTCCTACTGTAGGCTACTAGACTATAGGACATCTTTGTATCCCTATGTCACATTAGGTACTCGATAAATATTTACTGAGTGGATTGTTGTTGAGTGTTATCTGGGCAGAAAATATTGCTTAATCCAATGTCACAGTACAATTAGTTTATCAGAATAACTACCTCAAGAATGGTTCAAATGATTAGGACACTAGAATATAAACATCATGAGAGTAAGGACTTTCTATTAAGCATATAGGACAGAGTCAAGGATAGCATAGGATCCTGGTAAAGACTAGTTGAATGAATAACTCAGGAAAGAAAAATATCTAAAATATGATAAAATATTGGAAGAAGGGCCTGATTAGATTATGGGTTAGCAGCCCCAGGAGATGGCCCTGGGAAATGGGGAGAAATATGAGACCAAGGAAGAACAGGATGGAATCTAAGGAGAAGAGCAACAATTAAATAGACATAGGATTCTTAGTTGTGTGCCAGAGTATTAATTTCTTTTAAAAATGCTCAAAATGGACTATTAGCTTTTTGTATGTGAACAGTAAAAAATAACGGAGATTTTGCTTTCTAATGAGAAATTATATTTTGTTGGGAACATGACTCATGGAGTCCTACAGGATTCCCTATGCCAGGTGTGCATACCTGAAGAAAACTAAGCATGAGGCTACACAAAACAGTGTTGTCGTGTGCAGGAGGTGTTGTAGCCCTTAACCTAATTCAATGTTGGAAATTTCTCCTCTTTACAAAGAATGTTAAATCAATAGTAATGAGATATAAAGGGAAGAAAAAGATATGAAAAAGAGAAAAGAAAAAGTAATGAAGTGATAACAAGTATTCCTATTTTTTGAGTAGCCAAACTGATGTTCAAAACAAGTTCTATCCCGGTAAATAATACCATAAGTTAACTTTGTTTAGGTCACACACTCCCCTCCACACACACACACACACACACACACACACACACACACACACACACACACACACA
>NW_007729229.1:143218-158048 GCF_000696425.1 Galeopterus variegatus | reverse complement strand
CACACACACACACACACACACACACACACACACACACACTCCCCCCCCCACACACACACACACACACACACACACACACACACACACACACACACACACACACAAGATAAACCTCTCCTTTCCTTGAGGAAGTCTCCCTTTTTATAGGCCTGAGACCTTTTTATGGCTCCCAACCAAGAACTTTTCCAAGTTGCCACTGAGAGCAAAGATGTTAATTATCTACTTAGCACTTTCCTTTTAGGTTCTCAGTACTAACTGCTCTTCATTTCTCTGCCAAGATAATTCTTGGTTTGTTATCAGAGCTCTGAAGCCTTTATGTGATCATTCTGACTCACAGCTGTGAATTATCCTGCTCAAAATATAAGGGAAGGAAGACGACACATACGTTGTTAGGGTATTCACCGCATTTCTCTCAAGTTAAGTATTAATGGGACATTGAGGAGGGACAAGTTGATCACTTCTCCTTCCTATGTAAATTCACTCATTCATCTTCAATATGATTCTCTTCTTAACATGCTCCTTACAAAATTAGGAATAACAGGTAAATGGCTATTTGTGAAGTATTTTGACTGAAGAAGATCTGGTCCTGTTCACATGGGCCACTCCCACTAGATGCTGTTGGGGACACCAGAGTCACTGGGACTTTTGCTGTTCCCATGACAACTTCCAGGAAATGGCAACACACACAGAAAAGTTGGTAGCTTAGACTCACATTGAGGCACAAATGCCAGCATTTTAATGTTGTAGTTAATAAAAAATCCAATTTTTCAATAAAGCTTTCTTTTAGAATTTCAATGTAGCAACTTCTAATAAGAAACCTAAGAATTTGAGAGGAGAAAGAAAAGTCATAAAATAAATTTAAAAGAATGAGGTGTGATGCAGTGGAAGAGCACAGGATTGGGAGTTGGGAGATGTGGGTGGGAGTCTAATTCCTGCCACCCACCTGCACATGAATGCTAAGTGACTACTCGGACACCTACGTGCCTTAGAAGAGAAAATGAGGTTATTGGACATAATAATTTTTAAGGTGACCTTTGCTTTTAAACTCCATGGTTTTATAGATTCTCATCATATTTGTTTTTTTTTAAATTAACACATGGATTTTCATTCAACTGTGGTTCTTTACAAAAGTAGAGGTTTTTAATTTTCTAATATGTTAATTTCCTTATGTAACTACAAGAACCCTTTTTTATTTCAATATAACTTTTTTCTTGTATCTTATCAAACTTTCCACAGGTCCTTTAAAAATCAAATAAATAATATAAAGTGATATTCTTTTATTCTGTCAAGATTTTAAAAACTATATTACAAATGCTAAGAAACTTTAAATGACCAAAGCTTTAAGATTTACTTTCTGTGCTGGCAACTGACTGGCAAAATACATTCTCATTTTTGTTCTTCTTATTTAGTTCTATAAAAATAGCTGCAATCAGTAAACATGCATTTCCCTCACTTTGGTATGGAGGACGGCATTTAAAAAAACTATGTTAACAAATCAAAGCTGTACTAGAGTATTCTCAGAGCATAACTAGTCAACAGAATTGACAACGTGGCAATCAGCAAGTTCAGAGGAATCCAAATTTTTTTGTTTTATTTTTAATGCCAGTGATTCATGTTCAAAAATCATTGCATGTTGGTCTGGTTCACATGAAAGAAAATCACTGACATTTTTGTTTACAGGTGATAAAAACGTGCACTATTAATTCCCATACATATACTAATTCCTAATGAGGAATATTACTTCCAACACAAATATTAATTCCCAATGAGTTAATTACAGAAAATCTCATAGCAGATGTGTTACACAAAAGATGGTTCCAGAACTATTTTCTACATAGATAACTCTGAAGGTTAGCAATTAGAAAGGCATTTAAAACTGTTTCTTAAAAAATTTTATATGTTGCTTCTGAGATCCATCAGATCATTCCAGAAATTTTACAAAATCATAGAGACCACCAATATGCTGTGAATTGCTGGCATTCACTGAGTGAATGAATAAGTGAATAGAAGAGTGATAGACAAACTGGCTGACTGACAGACTGACTAAACACAGAATAACCTACTGGCGGACTGAATGGTCTATTCACATAAATGGATCATTTAATTTTACCAAACATTTAAGATTTTTATTTCCTCACAGAATTCACAGGTACAAAATGCTGACATAATTCAAACCCGGTAATTTGCAATCCATGTACAAAAGTACATGTGGGGAGCACAGATACATTCTTTGCTGTGTGTGTGTGTCTGTGTGTGTGTGTGTGTGTGTGTGTGGTGGGGAGATGGGAGGCAGAATACTGAACTGTGCTAGTTCAGTTAGTCACTCAACAAATATTGACTGGCTGCCCACAAGGATAAGAGCACCAGGGTATGGATACAGAGAAGAAATGTGTACAGTCCCTGCTTTTAAGCAGGTTTTCCAGGTACTTAGGTGATCATACATAACTCTGTGTGTTCATGTATAAAAATAACTACAGAAATGGCAAAAAAAAAAAAATATGTAACTTCCAAAACAGCAATTCAGATGTGCTATGAGATTCCAGAAAGGTAGAGCAATGATAATGGTGGTGGCATTTCATCTAGGTCTTCTTGAATGTGTACAAGAATAGTAAGAATTGAACAACAAGAGTTCAACAAGTGGAAAGAGGAGAGTCAAGAAGTAAGCACCTGGCTAGGGCTGACATTCAGTTGGTATGCCTCAGTTCAGCCATAAAAGTTGTTAAAATATTGAGATACTTCTGTACCAGGTGGTAATTGGCCTCTGCCCCAACCTTCCACAGGGCCCTCCTGCCATCCCAGCTACACAGGCCTCTCTAATGGGGCCTCCCACAATCAAGCAACTAAAATTTTATGCATGGCTCCCTAAGACTCTGCTCCAACTTGTAGTCTGTGCCTGTGCTTTATGGGATATTCAATATAGTATATGTAACCCTTGAACTAGGCCTCTGAAGAAAAAATAGCATGTGGTTTGAGATGTCTAGAGCACAGGAAATTATGGGAAAGGGGTCTTGAAATCTAATTATGTAAGACTTTAAATGCCAGGCCAAGAAGTTTGGATTCCATTTGACAAGCAGTATCATAAGGGTTGAAGAGTAAGAGGAAAGAAAAAAGAAGGAATTGGTAGGAGCAAAACTATGTTTTAGGAAAATTGATCTGGCCATAGTGCATAGGATAGATTAGAGGGGGAGAGACAGTCATGAAATGTGACAGGGGCAACACTCTTTGAGTGCCTACACTCTTTGAGTAATAGATACTCTGTAATCTTCACCACAACCTTGAAAGTTAAGTACTATTGAATTACCCATTTTGCAGAATAGAGACAAGAGACAAGAATCTTGACCAAGGTCACACAGCAAATGTGTGGCAGAACTGAGGTTTTTACCTCAGGTGATCTAGCCCCAGAGCCCATCCTCTTAAGCATAGCACCGTGCTGCTTCTCAGCAGACTAAGTGGAAGGTAATGAAGACTTAAATTAGGAATTAGAATACTTAGAGAAAAGATTCAGCAGTCACACCATAGCCAACGCTCAATGGATGTGTATAAAGAAGGGAAAGAGAAATTGAAGATGCCGCCAGGCTACCAAGTTTGAAGGAATGATAAGTCCATCAACAACTAAAAATGAAATTCACAGGGAAAAGCTAGTTTCCACAGGCAATAATAGATGATGACCTTAATGTCAATGAGTCCTGCCAGTCAGTATGCTCGTCCGCTCCTGGAGAAGGACACTGATCCTCAGAAGACAGGAGGAAACTCTCTTCAGGAATAATCTGCAAGGAGTTTTAGTAGAAGTCAGGGGAGTTATGGTCATGCAGAGAGCAGAGATGACAATGTTTACAATTAAAAGTCTAGAGGAGGAGTAAACAAAGCCAGTGAAAATGAATTTATCTTACATTTCAATTTGCCTGTGATACATAGGATTGATCTCCAGAAACGTTAATTATTTAAAAATAAATATGCCCTGCTGTCTCTAAAATTGTTATCTTATGTTTTATGCTAATAAATGCTTTAAACTTATAATACAAAGTGAAAATTTAGAATAAAATTGTATGTAGTCATGGTAAAAATTAGGGGAAAAAATGCATATTGGATAAAAAGGAATGGAATATGTTGAAATACTACAAGCAGTTGTGTGAGGGTTGCTCTTCTTGTGAGTGATGTCTTACTACCACAATTTCCCATGTTTTATGCAATATTATATAAATTATATAATAAAGCACATTTAATAAAACATAAGTTGAACTGAAACAACCCAGTACTGGCCAACATTAATATAACCAATTGTTCTACAGTATTGATGGCATCTAATGTCTACTAATTTTTATGCTTGACCTGTAAAAATTTGGATGAAGATTCATAACACCTGCTATAAATTCTAGATGCTTTACTGTAAATTGGATCTCCCATTTCTTTTCAAAAAATAGTAACAATCCCTAAGTACATAAATTTTCCAGAGTAGAAACCAAGCCCTCAGAGGTAATCATTATAATCTTTACTCTGGCATTTACCTTTCCCACAGCTATCCTGCATTCTAAATTTGGTGAAAAACTTTACATGAGAAGGGATCCACTCTGTGCAAGAAGTCAAAGTTTTAGTGAGCACTTCACTAAAGATTAAGAGCTGCCCTGGTTTGTAAGGAACCCAAATCCCTACAAATGTCAACTTACCAGTTCTACCCATGGACTTGTGATCTGCTCTCCAAAATGGGCATAATGAGCTATGTAAATCAGAATTTGTTCAGTTCATTTTGGAGCCAGCTCATCTCTGTTCCTGAAGAGGCAAACCTCAGCTAAATGTCAAAATAGAGGAAAATGTGTCCCTGTGTGTTCCCACCTCACAGTCTCTTTGGGCTTCACAAACACGTCAGTTCTGACTTTCCCTCTGACCTGCTCTCACTGTCTCCCAATGCCCCATGCCTAAAAGTCACCTCGCTTTTTAACTCTAGCCTCTGTCCAAATTAGAGGAAAGCAATCAGATTAAACTAATTTATACTTTGAATGATAGGAAGTCCTTCCAAGAATATTTTCATTCTCATTTTTTTCTCCCTTTGTATATTTTTAATTTTATGCATGTAATGACAGATATATATAACTTTATATAGATGCATAAGTACACTGACATAGATCTCCACCCTTTTTTCCTTTTTTATTTTATTCCTCCCTTTGGTCTTCACATACTTCCATGGCCCTTCTCATCTAGGCATCCATGTTAATAATCAGTGTGTTTTTCTCTGTATTCATATAATCTCATACAGGTCTATACTTAACAGTGCAAGGGCACACATACACACATAGACTCACACAGTATTCACACAGATATAACATATGTATATATATTTACACAGGGTTTTTTTTGATCACCACTTAGCAAAAAATAGAGAAATATATACATATATACTTCCTTTTCTGCATAAATATATACGTGTGTGTGTGTGTGTATGTGTGTGTGTATATATATATATATATATATATATATATAAACTGACATATACTATTCAAAAATTTCAGAAAGTTCATATTATCTTTTAATTTTCTTTTTCCATAAACTGTTTGGAGGACCTGTCTGTGTATGTGTGTGTGTGTGGGGGGGGGGGGGGGTGTATATTTATTTTTTGCTTTTTTCTTTCAACAATATCTTTTCCAAAGTCTTCCAACTCATCTAATGTAGTCCTAATTTGTTCTTTTTAATACTGTTATACTTGTAATATTACATGATATGAATATATCATCATTTATCCAGTGATTCTCCTCTTAATGGAAATTTACTTTATTTCCATTTTTTGCCACAATAAACGACACTGAAGTAGACATCCATTTACTTATGTCTTGTATGTAGTACTCTTATTCCGATGGGATAGAACCTTATGGGTAGATTGCTTGTATGTATGTGTTTAATTTTAATAGATACTGCCAGATTGCTTTCCAAAAAGGCTTAATGCTTCACATTTCCACAAGCAATATATAAAAGTGCCCTTTTCCCCACTTCCCAGAAGCAATAGATGCCACAGCCCTATTCTATTTCTTCCATGCTGATGAGTGTGAAATGATATATCACTTATTTTCAATTTACCTTTCTCTGACTGCTAGCATACCTGAGCGTCTTTTCATATGCATGCTGGCCAAATGCTACAATAAATGAAGACGTTCTCCCCCCCCCCCCCTTAGAGATTTTTTCCTAAGACTTTTTTTTTAAATTTTTTTTTTCTTTCTATGATGGTCTTATTTTACTTAGCATATATAATGTCCTCAATTTTCATTTATGTTGTCACATATGGCTGGATTTTCTCCTTGTTTAAGGCCAAATAGTATTGCATTGTATGTATATACTACAAATGATTTATTTATTCATCCATCCAAGGATGAATAAGTAAATTTAGGTTGTTTACATATCTTAGCTATTGTGAATCATAATGCAATGAACACGGGAGTGCAAATAACTCTTCGAGATCCTTATTTCAATACTTTTGGATAAACATGCAGAAGTAGGATTGATCAATCATGCAGTAGTTCTATAAGGGGTAGTTCTATAATACCCAAAGTATATAAGGAGCTTCTACAACTCAATAGTAAAAATAATAATAATAATGATAATAATAATAACATTACTTAAAAATGGGCAAAGGACATGAATAGCATTTCTCCAAAGAAGACATACAAATGGTCAACAGTTACATGAAAAGACATTCAACAAAACTAACCATTAGGCAGCCATATCCCCACAAAGTCTGCATTCAGCCCAGCCACGACCGAGCTGCTGCTAGAAGCCACCTGAGCTCCCCTGCCAGAATAAGGTAGCTGCCACAGGCCTTGGCCATTCCCCCCTCTCCTTCGACCTCCTCCCACCCTATCCCCCATCCCCCTCCCCCCAACTGCTCCACAACATCTTAGAATGTAAAATAATAATAATAATAATAAATAAATAAATTTAAAAGAAAAAAAACTAATGATTAGGATAATGCAAATTGAAACTATAATGAGATATCTCATACTTGTTAGGCTATTTTTGTTTTTTTTAAAAAAGGAAAGAAAACAAATGTTGGCTAGGATGTGGAGAAACTGGAACCCTTGTACACTGTTTGCAGTACTGTAAAATGGTATGGTCACTATAGAAGACAGTATAGAGGTCCCTCCGAAAATTAAAAATTAAGGCTTCTTAAAGTATACCTGAGAACAAGCTTATCTGCTCCACCCATATGAGTAAAATGGGGTTCTCTCTGGATACTTGGAACGAAGTCAGTCTGGAAAGTATACTCATCTGTGCACTAATTAGTATCATTGAGGAATTCTCTAGTTCCAACCTGATTTACCTAAGAATGTTCAATTTATCCATGGGCTTGTCATGTGGGGTTCTCTCTGGATACTTGGAACGAAGTCAGTCTGGAAAGTATACTCATCTGTGCACTAATTAGTGTCATTGGGGAATTCTCTAGTTCCAACCTGATTTACCTAAGAATGTTCAATTTATCCATGGGCTTGTCATGGTGGGTTGAGATCTGATAGAGAAAGCTGAAGTTCATTGTGGAGTCAGCTGAATAGTCAGCATTGCCTTCTGACTTTTATGTTTTAGCATGTGCTAAGGTGCACAAAACCATCTGCTCTGTGCTAGGACACATCCCAAGTGGTAATGAATTATAACTGAGGGAACATTGAGGTATTATGGTAACATGAAGATTCATATGAATTCCCATAAGAAACATAAGGAAAAAATGTGCTCTAAATCAAGGAAAATGCACAAAAGAGTTCTAAGTGATGTTCACGTATATAGTGACATAATTGCTTTTCCTGGTCAAGTTTCAATGCTGAATAATTCAGAAGGAAATACATTTTGAGATTAAAATCATGTCATTTGACTTTTAATGTCAAGAAAATATTTGTAAGCAGCAAATTGAATTTATAGTCAAAAGTGCCTCTGTTTCTTTTTCTTCTTTTTCTTTTTACTCAAGGGTAGGGGTGGAGTATACATAAAAGTCTGGGAGTACTTCCTTCTAAGAATACACTCAATGAAATTTTAAACTTGAAGTATTTCTCTAAAAGGTCTGAACAAGAAAGGAGGACTTCATCAGGCAGGTCATAAAACTGCTAAACGTTGAGAATCAGAGCACTAATGATGCTCCAAATTAGCTTCCCTGAGAAGGGGATTCTGGCTGCAGCCTTTGTTAAGTGCTGTAACGTGTAGTGAGTAAAATGAATTATTCATGTAATACTTGAGCATACTCTGGACATTTATGAAGGACTTTAGGAGAAAAATATGACTTGTCTTTCAGGTGGTGATAATCTGGATCCTGAATTCAAGCAAATAATACAATCCAAGAGCAGCTTGCATTGATTTCATAATATTTAGAAATCTTTCCCATCCCCCCCCATCTACCCCCCAGTTAAAACAGAGAAAATATAATTTAATCAACTGAGTAATAACCTGTGCTGATTATGTGAACACTCTTCTGAATTCTCAGAGGTGGGACTTTCATCCCTGATGCATGATAGGCATTTGGCTTGCTTTTACTAAGAACACAACTGCTGCTATTTATGTATGTGAGTTATTTGCCTTATAACAAGGCCAGAATTACATTTGGGAATTTAACTCAAATTAAGTATTAATAATAGGAGCAACCTTTGTAATGTCATAAAAAGTGTCATCGGTATTTAAAAGGTAAATTGTCACAAAGCAACCTCCCTCTCCTTGCATACCTTCAGGTCCTAATACCATCAGTAAAATTTCTGTAAAATTATTTTCTAAGTTGTTACCAATGTAAGAGAGAGAATCCAAGCGAGAAAGTGAGACTCAATGCTCATTTACTTGAAATTGCTTAAAAATTCTGTTGTTGTTGTTGTTGTTTTTAAGAGCTCATACAACAGATGGTTAGTCCCTTTTCTTTGGAAATTCGGTGGCACAAATGGCCTAGTGATGCTTTTAAAAAAGCAGGGATTTATTCAACCTGCATTACTTGTACTTCAATGTTATTTGAAAAAAGCTTGGCCAGTAAGAATTAGGAAAATATGAACCCAGGATGATTCTGACTTCAAAACATTACTCAGTAATTTTCCTTAAACCTCCAGGACTCGTGTGCCTTGGTGAATGGAAGAATATTAGGAATGTCTCTCTTTCCCTTTTGAGATGACAAAGTATTAGTGAACATATATTAAGGAGCAAAACCCCTCAGGCTGGGGGAGACCCAGACAATGGGAAAGGCCCACACCAACCCTTGCTTCCCACTGACCCCTGCTTCCTCCTCTTCCTTCTTTGTGGCCAAACCCTAGAGCAACTTCTAGGCTGCTGAAGGCAGAGCCATTCTCTATGTCATGCTGCTTGGCTTACTAAAGAGAGGACAAAGTTCTGGAATGAAGCCTTTTCTGAGACATGGCCATCTGCCCAGAAACTGGAGCTCCTTGTAGCAGGAGGTAGCAGCAGATCAGGAGCTGGTTGAACCAGCTGGTGGAGGCTAACCAGGCCCTACCCCAGACATTCCTAGTTGCCCCATGCAGAGAAGTGGATTTATTGCACTCCTCCCACCCCAACACAGCCTCTAAGTGAACAGAGTCATCCCTGGAGGCAGGATGGGGGAAGGGGAAGAGAAGGGCCCAAGATATCTGAGTTGATGCATGGAGCCCTGAGCACTGCCCCACTTCTCTTCCCACACATTAGTCTCTGCATCTGTGTTTGTCTTCCTTTATTTGTGTCCATCCATGTAAAGAAAAGTTAACCTTTTTTCCACTCTGTAGTGAACTGAATGTCCTCCAAACTCATTAAAGTTTGAATTGTGTCCACCAAGTTTTATGTATTACTTCCCACACATTAGTCTCTGCATCTGTGTTTGTCTTCCTTTATTTGTGTCCATCCATGTAAAGAAAAGTTAACCCTTTTTCCACTCTGTAATGAACTGAATGTCCTCCAAACTCATTAAAGTTTGAATTGTGTCCACCAAGTTTTATGTATTAGAAACTTGGCTCCACTATGACTGGTAAGAGGGTAGGAAATCCTATTATGGTAATTGAAAGATGGGGCCTTGAGGAGGTGATTAGATTGTAGGATCCTCTCATAGTGAATAGACAAATAATGGTGGTCAGGATCATGGTTCTTAGGGCCTTAAAAGAAGAGCACATGAAAGGTTAGTCTCTCACTCTCTGCCCTGTCACTTTCACAATGTGATACCCTGCCATCACTGTCACCACTGCCAAGGCCTTCACCAAATGCGCTCCCTGGACTTTGGACTTCCCAGCCTCCAAAACTGTAAGCAATACATTTCATTTTCTTTATGAATTATCTAGCTTTGTGTATTTTGTTACAAGCAACAGAAACAAACTAACACACACTCTAATTTTGCCTCTAAACATTCTAGTCTTTTGGCAGAAATATACTCTCATAAAACATAAATACTATTAAAAAGAATAATTCTATATTTGTATTTTGCAAAATGTTGTCTTTTCCAGTAGAGTATAAACTCACTGAAGGCCAGAAGCATGTCCATTTCTGTTCATACTGTAAACCTGGTGGCTAACATAGCAACTGGCACAGAATAGCTATTTGGTAAATATATTAGGTGAACCTGTGGTTCTCAAACTTTACTGGATATCAGAATCACTTGAAGGTCTTGTTAAACCACACACTGCTAAGCTCTACCCCCAGTTTCTGAAGCAGTAGGTCTGAGGCGGGATCTGAGAATTTGCATTTCTAACAATTTCCCAGGTAGTGCTCATGATGTTGTTCCAAAGGCCACATTTTGAGAACCATTGTGTTAATCCACATGAAATTACCACTTTTCTTGGTCCAAAATGAGCAAATATTAGCAATGTTATATGATTCAACCTTACATGTTCACAAATTAATATTTATGAAGTAATGGTTGAATATAATGCAGGTGTTTATATTCGTGCTTCAGCTTACTGCTATTCCAAAGCTAGCATACATGTACTTAACAGACCTGCATTTAAATTCCAATATTAGTAGGTGTGAAGCCCAAGTAAGTAACTTATCTTTCTGGAGCCTCAGTTTTCTCACCTCTAAAATAGGAGTGATGGACTTGCTGTGAGGATTGCATAATAATGTATGAAAAACACCTGCATTGTACCTGGCATGTGGCAAATATCCAATAAAGAGTAACCATCATCATTATTATTAATGTCACCATTATCCTTAACATTGGGTTACATTCTAGAGATTAGAATAACTCATGTTCTTCCATGGGTCTTCTATGAGAAAGAAGTAAACCAGAATTTGGAAAGGCTGCTTGAGGGTTGTTTCAGAAGAGCAATGGCTCTTCCTTCTGAGGGAGATGTTCTTGTTACAGCATGCAACACCTGCTCTAGTTCCAACAGTGTGCTTAAAGAATCTCACAGCATAATCAAACTGTAGCAAAATTCAACTAAATTCAACTTAAAGTTGTTGAAGTGAAAAGAGCATAAGACTTCACATCAGAAGTCTTGTAGGGAAAATATAGGAAGATGGTCAGGGCCCCTCAGATGTTCAGAATCTTGCTGAGCATTTGCTGTAAATATTCACATGCACCCAGGTGTTCCTTGGTTACTATCTAATGTAATTGCATATGGGCACACAGGTGTCCTGGGTTATGGACCTAAGTATAAAGGAATAATGGCTTTGATACATGGGTGTTTCTTGGGACACTCCAGGAGGCTACGAGGGTGGCTGCTCCTAGCTCTGAATAAAGCCTATTAATTTTTTACCCCTAAGTATAAAGGAATAATGGCTTTGATACATGGGTGTTTCTTGGGAACTCCAGGAGGCTACGAGGGTGGCTGCTCCTAGCTCTGAATAAAGCCTATTAATTTTTTACCCATGGCTCCCAGGATCTTTTCCTATTACCTAGCTCATGGACCTGCGTGTGAAGGGTTTGTGACCCAGTCTGTACAATGGGCTTGAGGGATCTGTAAGCCCTAGCCCTAGCAATACAAGTCTAGACCAACTTCAAACTCAATATGTGGGTCATTTGGAGCAAGTTACTTAGCCTTTTCATCCCCTAAGTAGTACTGTTAAGTAGGAATTAACAGCACCTATTTCTTAGGCATATTATAGAGATAAAATACTGTTTGTGAAAATGCATATAAAATGCAAAGCATTACACATTTACTTGTGTGAGACTGTGCCAGTTTCAACCATACCACTGTCCCTCTAAATTCACCCACAGATGGCAGACCTGTGTGTTGATTTAGGGTCTGGAAAATATGGCCACCGTGGCTATAGAGAATCTCTAATTATCTCAGGACCTCAGCCATCCTTGTATGTTACCAGGGGCCCAAATACTCCAACCTCTCCCTAGCCTCTTTGCACAGGCCTGCATGAGATTTTAGCCTTTGAATAAAGCTACTATCTACACAAATCGGGAAAGAGCTAAACTGAGAAAAGAATGGTTATAGGTAGAAAGAAGTAGAAGTGGGTTCTGGAAAGGTGGAGGAGTGATGGAAATAGATCCTACATCCACATGGAGAAAACATCATGTGACAGAGCAAAGTAAGAGAAGTAAAACCAGCTTTGTGCCTAGGTTAGGAAAAAAGAAAAAAGACAAGGCATCATAGCTGTTCCCCTTGGGGAAGGATTGAGTCAGAGAAGGGTAAGTAAGAGGAAGATCAGTGTAAGATAGGAGGCTCTTTCTCTTGGAAAGAGGCTCTTCCTTCTTATCTCGGGCACAGCTTGATTCACCTCTACTTTTAAAGTCTAGGGAAGTCATGTAAATATGATGATACTAAAAATAGTCCACTCAATAAGTTCCAGTAAAGATTTTAAGTGCCTTTAGTGCATAAGAGTGACCCTGCTACTGGGGTTCACAAATAAATGAGAGAAAATTGAAAATAACATAGGTTTGGGGGCTCGTTTCCTTTTACATTTTGTAAATGTCAATTGGCGGATGCTGTTTAGAATACCTACTTGTAGCGGATTGGATTATGTTCCCCCCAAACCCACTGAAGCTTGAATTGTGTCCCCTAAGTTTTATGTATTAGAAACTTAGCCCCCACTGTGACTGTTAAGATGGTGGTAAATTCTATTACAGTAATTGAAAGGTGGAGCTTTGAAGAAGTGATTATAGAACCATGCCATAGTGAACAGATTAAAAATGATGGTCATGGGCATGGTTCTGAGGGATTTAAAAAGGGAGGAGGTTACTGTCTGCTCTCTGCTCCTCCATTTTCACAGTGTGATACTCTGCCATCACTGTCACCACCACCAAGGATCTCACCAGATGTGTTCCCTGGACTTTAGACTTCCCACCCTCAGAAACTGTAAGCAATAAATTTCATTTTCTTATCACTCAGTTCCAGGTATTTTGTTATAAGCAATAGAAATGAATTAATACAGAAAGTTGGTACCAGAGAAGTGGGGTGTAGCTTATAACAAATACTTGAAAATGTGGAAGTGGCTTTGGAACCGGGTATTGAGGAATGGCTGGAAGAATTTGGAGGAATAGACTAGAAAAAGCCAAAATTCTGGTGAAAGTTTAGAAGACAAGAAAACCAGGGAAAGTTTGGAATGTTTCAGAGACTAGTTAAATGGTGGTGACCAGAATGCTGATAGAAATATGGACTGTAAAGGCCATTCTAAGGAAGTCTCAGATAGAAATGAGATTGTTGGAAACTGAGGCAAAGATCACCCTTGCTGTGAAGTGGCAAGGAATTTGGCTGCATTGTGTCCATGCTCTAGGACTCTGTGGAAGTTGGAACTTAAGAGTTGTGAACTGGAGTATTTGGTGGAAGAAATTTCTAAGCAGCAAAGCATTAAGAAAGCTTCATGGCTACTTGTAACAGCCTATTCTGAGTTATGGTGGCAAAGGCATGAGGTAAAGACAGAATGTAAAAGGAAAGCAGAATTTAAAAGGAAAGCAGAATTTAAAAGGGAAGCAAAGATTTGGAAAATTTGCAGCCTGGCCATATGGTAGAGAAGCAGAGAGAAATTTCAGAGGAAAAATTCAATGGTAATAAGAAGATTACCACAAAAATATGGGACTATCAAGAGAAGGGAGGGCCCTAAGGCCAACCCTTCCATTTCAAGCCCAAAGGTCTAGGGATACAGAATGGTCTTGGGAAACAGGCCTGAGGCACCCTCCACAGGCTCACTGCTCAGGGCCACCTCAGGAAGCTGCTTCTAGCACCAGCACCCCAGCTGCTTTGACTGCTCCAGCCATGGCTAAATTGGCCTCAGGTGTGGCTGGACATGCATCTTTGGAAAATACAAGCCTTGGAGGCATCCACGTGATGTTAGGTATCCAGACTTGCAGAATGCCAGAGCTGTGGAGGCTTTGGAGCCTCCACCCCAATTTCAAAAGATATATGGAAAAGCCTGGGGGCCCAGGAAGAGATCTGTCACAGTGGCAGAGTCACCACAGACAGCCTTCCCTAAAGCAATGCCGTGTGGAAACGTGGGGTCAGAATTGCAGCTGAGAAAACCCATCAGCGTCATGCCTAGTGGACCTGTGAGAGAGGGACCTCCGTGGAGACCCCAGACTTGTGGAGCTACCAGAGTGGAACTCCAGCCTGGAAGAGCTAAAGTGTGGCCTGAGAACAGGAAAGCAATAGGAGTGAGGCTGCCTGAGGACTTGGGGACACAACTCCCACCACCATGCAGAGAAGGTTGAACATGGAGTCAAGGTACCTGATTCGCAAACTTTGGGATTTAATGCCTGCCCTGCTGGGTTTCAGACTTGTTTGGGACCTGTTACCCCTTTCTTTTGGCCTATTTCTCCTTTTTTGAACAGGAATGGGTACGCTGTGCTTGTCCAACCACGTATCTTGCAGGTAACTTGTTTTTAATCCACAGATGGAATTTTGAACTTTGGACTTTTGAGTTGAAACAAGTTAAGACTTTGGGGATGAAAAGAAAGTATTTGCAT
>NW_007729229.1:141029-142650 GCF_000696425.1 Galeopterus variegatus | reverse complement strand
TTTTAATCCACAGATGGAATTTTGAACTTTGGACTTTTGAGTTGAAACAAGTTAAGACTTTGGGGATGAAAAGAAAGTATTTGCATGTGAAAAGGATATGAGTTGTGGGGGCCAGGGGTGGAATGTAGTAGATAGAACTGTCCCCCCCAAACTCACTGCAGCTTGAATTTTGTCCCCTAAGTTTCATGTGTTAGAAACTTAGCCCCCATTGTGACTGTTAAGAGGGTGGGAAATCCTGTTATAATTGAAAGGTAGGGTCTTGAAGAGCTGATTAGATTATAGGATGATGCCATAGTGAACTGATTAAAAATGGTGGTCTTGCGTGTGTTTAGAGGGCTTTAAAATTGGAATGCAAAGAGTCCATCTCTTGACTCTCTGCTTCCACTATCTTGCAATGTGAGACCCCTGGGTCACTGTTGCCACCACTGAGTCCCTCATCAGACATGTTCCCTGGACTTTGGACTTCCTAGCCTCTGAAACTGTAAGTAAATAAATAGATTTTTTGTAAATCATCCAGTTCCAAGTATTTTGTTATAAGCAACAGCAACAGATTAATAAACTATTTCTTATTCAGTTGATGTTGAGGGCACTTATCCTTTTATGAGATTTTAGGGGAAGGAAAAGCAACGAACAGTAATTGATGAAAGGGGTTTAACAGAAGGAACAAAGTGCTCTCTTCTCCCACCTTCCTTCACCTGCTTAACTATCACTCTCACAGAAAGCCCCAACCACTCCCACCACACCCTCTTGGAAGCATCAAGTAGAAAGATGTCTTCATGACCAACCTGAGGAAAGAAAATGAAAAAAGAGATAATCATTTGCAAATCTTAGAACTCAGACATCTGTAGATTTTTTGATTTGTGAAAACCCGAATCAAAGATTTTACAAACAGTGGAAAAACTACCTTCACCCCTCCATGTGTAATCTAGTACCAGGTCGTAAAAGGGCTGTTAAACTGTGCACAGACCACTTTATTAAAATGGGCCCTTTTATCTACTGCCAGAAAACAACAAAAGAACTTCTGAATGTCTGTGAGATTCTAGGATTATGTTAGGATGGATAACAGAAAGACAAACACTTGATAAAATACTGTCTGTTATTCCCAGAATCGCTATAGCAATACCCAAGCCAAGCATCACAGAAAAATTTTAACACACTATGCAATTCAGCTGCAACTCATTACTGCTACTATAATTACAGGTGCCTGCTTTCCCCCTCTCAGATATGTGGATAAAAGCCTAGGGCTGAATTTCTATCTCAGCTGCACAGAAGCTGAAGCTAGTAGTCAATAAACACATAGAACTCTGCATTTGACAGACAAGTCCATATATAATACAGAGTTAACCCATTGCCCAACAGCTCTACCACACCCAGATTTTTAGGATAACAAAAACAAAAGAGATGATTGTGGATGCTTTCTAAATGCCGGGACTTTATTTCATTTAATCTCCACTACAATTACATAAAGGAGATATTATCCTCATTTTTCAAATAAGAGAAGTGAGACTCATAAGTTGCATAACTTACCTAAGATTATACTCCTTGTAAGTAGTAGAATTGCCCCTGGAATCCCAATCTTTCTGACCACATTTCTTGTGCTTTTTCTAGATCAGTCTGATGG
>NW_007729229.1:133689-140656 GCF_000696425.1 Galeopterus variegatus | reverse complement strand
GATGATTGTGGATGCTTTCTAAATGCCGGGACTTTATTTCATTTAATCTCCACTACAATTACATAAAGGAGATATTATCCTCATTTTTCAAATAAGAGAAGTGAGACTCATAAGTTGCATAACTTACCTAAGATTATACTCCTTGTAAGTAGTAGAATTGCCCCTGGAATCCCAATCTTTCTGACCACATTTCTTGTGCTTTTTCTAGATCAGTCTGATGGCTCCTGGCAATAGTACATGTAAAGTTACGTGACTACACCAGTTGTCTGGCTAGGCATTTCATAACTAAAGCCAAAGTGTTTCATTAATTTTAGTTATACTAAGTTTCCATTTGTATAGTCAGGGTTACGGGTCAGACCCTTCAAACCCATTGTACAGACTGGGTCACCAGACCCCTCACATGCAAGTTGACAAGCTAGGTAATTGGGAAAAATCCCAGGAGCCACTGGCAGATGGCTCGGTCCTCAGCTTCCTCAGCAATGGCAGCAGCAATGGCGGCGTTCTCGAAGCATCCCGGGGGCACTGGCAACAACAGCCTCCAGCAGAAGTAGCAGCCTCCCCATGGCCATCCCAGGGGCAGGGGCCACTATGGATCAGAGCCACTCATCCTTTATACTTAGGTCCATATCCCATGATACCTGGGTGCACATGCACAATTACATTAGACAATAACCAAGGAACACCTGGGTGCACGTGCATATTTACATCAAATGCTTGGCAAGAATCTGAACATCTGAGGGGCTCTGACCATTTTCCTTCACTTTCCCTACAGTAGGTTATTAGCAACTGGTTGTGGTTCTCATAACTCAGAAAAGCCCCTCAAAGGCTGACACATGTTAATATTCAAGGACAATTCCCCACCCACATCCTTTTATGGGGAGGTGGAGCAATTAAGATTTAAGATATCACTGTGGCTATATCTGTGTGTAGACAAATTAGAAATACTGAACTTGACAACCTAAATGGGTTAAAAAGAACACATCAGGGTAACTAGAGGAATGTTTAGGAGGGCACAAAGTGGCAACACACAGAATTTCTAGGATCTCTATCTATTAAAATGGGACTGAAAACACGTGCACTGAGGTTATGTAGATTCTATCAGAAGATAGGAATGGTGTCCACAAGCCTCATGGAAATTCATCTTCTTACAAACATGTGAGTCACCTTCAGGCATTTTTGCTGTACTAACCTTGAAACTACCGTCTTCTCTCTGAATGGTGAAGAGGTACCTTCCAATAATGCAGACTCCTCCAAAATAGAGAAACATAGAATAATCACCTCCAATTTCCTGTTCCATAGACGACAGCATTATCTGTCTCAAAAGCTCTAGTCTCACATTTTCATACCATTACTAGGGACTTATAAAGCCATAATGTATCCAATTTCTAAAAATGTGATCGCAAATTAAAAGAGCAAATAAATACACTAAAAGAACACCCCTTAAAAAATAATAAAAAATAAAGAAAAACTTGGTAAACTCACCTAGCAAAAAATGCTGAGGAATTACCCATCTCAAAATGTTAATTGTTATGTGGAAGTGGCTTTTGAAGTTCAATTTAATTTCCTAAAGCCCCGAACAACTATTTCCCTACAGAAAATAATTAAGCATCAGGGATGATGTGATTAGCAAGAAAGACATCAGGAATTTCCTTAGCAAATCAGAAAGCAAAGAGGAAATTGCTGTTAAAACTGCTGCTGTTCCTCCCCAACTTCATCAGTACCAACACTAGGGAACCATCTGAGGAAACAAGCAGGGACTAGCAGGCTGTGCTCCAAAGCCTCAGCCTAGCACACATCTAGGAATTTAAAACGTTCTTTCTTCCTTTAAAATTGATCATCCCTAGCCTACAATTCTCTCTGCAAAGAACTACAGGTATCTATATGTCCCCCTGTATGTCCCCATGTAGAGGTCTTCTCCCTGTCTCCACGGATCACAAGAGTCCTGGTTGATTGGCCCCCTGTGTTCCTGAAGGGCACCCCATTAGCCTAGAAGATTTCCAAGGACTTCTGTGGGGGTCCAACCACCATTATGAGAACAGCATAAAATCTGAAAGCATCTGATCTAAATGAGCTTGAACAAACTACATAAATCAAGTATTTTATGATGCAAAATTAATTCAATGATTGATTATGCTAACACTTATTAGGTACTATGTGCCTGGCACTTTACTAAGTACATTATGTGTATTATCTCTTTTAATCCCAAGAATAGCTTTATAAGGTGGATAATATTATCATTCCCATGTTACAGATAAATTAAAACTTAGGAAGATTCAGCCACATATTCCAATCACATAGCTCAAAAGCAACAGAGACAGGATCAAAGTCAGGTATGCCTGACTCTAAAACCAGTATCCCACAATAGAGAGATTGGTTAATAAATGATGACAGACACTGTTACAGAAATGTTACAAAAATGTTACTGAAAAATACTTGATGACAGAAAAATGTTCACAATAAAGTGTTATGTGGAAAAAGCTAAAATGTCTATAGAAAGATCAAGGTTCAATATTAAAATGTTACTTATGAGGACATAATGGGTGATATTTATTTTCTTTATAATTTCTATATATTTTCCACTTTCTACAGTAAACGTGTATTGCTTTTATAATCAACGAAAATATTTTTTGTTTTAATTTTAAAAATGTAAAAAGGGTTATGTTATAACAGTGGTTATGGCTGAATAGTATGATTATGGGAGGTATCATTTTCATTTTTACACTTCTCCATATTTTCCAAATGTGCTACAAAGCATTACTTTATAAACCACACACACACACACACACACACACCAAAAAAAGTTAAACTCTAAAGAGCTCCTTTCTGAAATGTTTAATTGGATGCCTGTGGCAAAGGCTAACTGTGGGCCTTCAACACACATTCTCCATGTCTTCTACAGGAGTAGACCCTGAGATTTTCAGCTGGGAACATTTTCTATAACAGGGACTCAATTCCTAGCCTCCTGTACTTTGAGATGTAGCAATGTGACTAAGTTCCTGCCTATAGATGTGAGGTAAGATGATGTAAGCAACATCCAGGAAGTGTCTGTGTGCTGTTGAAAAGGTGGATGAGATCACTGAGCTCCATTTTAGATCACAAGAAAGGACACACCTTAAAGATGCCAGAGTAGAGAGCTGGAAGCATCCTGGACCCCAGAAGATCCATCATCCCAGAACTGCCCAATTCTAGAGAGAGGTGAGAAGTGAACATTTATCTTGTTTTTGTTTGTTTTTGGTTTTGGTGGGGGGGGGAGTCTGTGATATGTCACTGATTCTACATCCTAATAAAAACAGGAGCTAAATACTTAAAATAATTTAGACTAGTTTTCTCTAAAAACAACAACAAAAAACAAAAAATGTGTGTGTGTACATATTAAAACATATACACACAGAATACATATACAAAATACAGAAGAAAGATCCTAATAGCATCACTATGACTTGAGACTAGATGCCCAGCTGAGGACTTCTGTGCTGGGAGCAATGGAGAGAAGAAACACAAACAGCACAGACACTCTAAAGTGACACCAAGAATGCAATTTCCGAGTGAAAGCCTCAGTGAATCACAAGTCTTAGAGAAAGATGCAAACAACAAGCTTTAGAAATCCTTCATAAATGGAAGCAGCTAGATTTCTGTTTCATGTTAGAATAATTATTTACATCTTATTGTGTGCACTTGTCACATTGTTTTGCAATTTTCTTTCATGTGGCTACCTATACCTATAGAATATAATGTCCTTGATGCAGAGACCAGTTCTTTTTACTTTCAAATTCTTAGTGTCCTAGTGCCCAGTCCAGTGTCTGGCACATGATAAGTAGTTAAAAAATTAAGTGAATAATTAAAAGAATGAACCAATGAACAAATAACAAATTGGATTATCGGTTGCCCGTATAAAAACAAACATGAAAATATTATGAATATATATATTACAGTATAAACTCTAACAGAATAATCATCTCCAAGTATAAATACATATTAACAAATTACATAAACTAAGTGTGAATATCTTAGATTACAGGTTGTTGAGATGATTCTTCAATACGAACAAGGATTTGAAATGAAATATTGAAATAGAACTTACAGAATAGAATTAAAACATATACATCTTGATGTCTCTCATGAAAAAACAATCAGGGTATCATTAGGAGTCCCCATATATTTCTAAAAATAATCATTTTAGAGAAATTTTTATGTCTACTGGAAGCTTTAATTATATGTTTCCAATGACTGTTTTATGCCAATAATTGAAGAACCAGACAAGACACCAGTACTGAGTAAATATCTGGTGAATTGAATGGCAACTTAAATTGAAAATGGAATCATAATTGCATGAGTTGATAGGAAGCTTTTAGCACCCTCCTTCACCACCGTAATGTAAAGCATTACTTTATTTTCTGGTAAACAAATTTAGTTTTATCTCTTTCTTTTGAAAAATACCACTCCCCTGAAAGAGAGAGTGTGTGTTTTTATGCTAACTATGGCTTTTTCATTATTTATATATACTTACGTTTTTATATTCAAGTTTAGTGAACTTATACATAGAACAGAAGAAAAATAAACAAATTTTAGGGTTAAAATTCTCTCCATGATTCACTTACAAAATATGATAGTTTGAAATCTCAGGTGAGATTCTATCTTTATACTAAAAATGCTGATATAGTCTGGCTACCTGCTAGGAAATAAAAGATGTATGAAATTCAAAGAACCTTGGGAAATTCACTTCCAATACAATTTACTTGGAGCTATCAAGTTTAGTAAAGTCAAAGAATCTTGCCTAAAGACAGTAAATGAATATCCTCGAATAAATGTAAATTTATTATTTTTTGTTCTCTGTTGTGAATCCTACATATATATACATACACATTTATCCAACACAAAAAGAAAGATCAAAGCTATAGTAATTCTAGAACTTTAATTGAATGAACATATATGAATGAAACCTACTGTGAAATGTATGCCATGTAAAAGGATTTTTCAGTCTGTCTTCCAGAGAATTACATACCACTGGATGTGTTTTCATGAAATTACATATTTACATGCTCTCAATTGCTAAATTCCCTATGAACTATTCATTATTAAAAAAATTGAAAATATTTGGGCACATATTGCTAAACATAGTTGAGTCCAAGTAAGGAAACTTCTGAAAAATAATGAACTTAACAATGAGTTTCTTCAATATGTATCTTAAAATTACCATTAGCATGTGATATGATTATTTTAATACATTGGAATCTCTAACCAATCCATAACTGTGCTACTTTTAAATTGTATTGTCAATAAGGTGTCTCCTGTACATAATTCTGATAAAATCTACAAAATGGCAAGTTTAATTATAGGAATATATTTGATAAACTTATGTGTTTCACCTAGTAGGCAATCAATGTGGAAAACACTTATTTATCAATAATTTGGGCACATAAAGATAGTTTTGTTTTTAACACTAAAGCAATATATTCAATTATTGATAATATCCACTTGAAACAAATATATAAGAGCATTCTAGTTTGATTCCAAATACAGTGTTCGGATTTTATCCCTTGGCACCATGACATAACAATAACCCAGAGAGTATAATCAGAGCAGTGTGGGGATAGGGATGGGAGTGGTCATAGTATTGTCCAAGAGGTCTCTAATAAATCCCATGTAGACAGGACACTATTTTCAGCCTAGGTGCTAGGCAATTAGCATATATTCAAGGCAACCGAAAACTCGGGGACCTCTCAACCACAGTAAATGTCTGCTAGGATTTCTTCTGATCAAGTTTGGGAAAACAAAAATTTTAAATGATCTATTAGGCGCTCCTTTAGTGGAAGATTGAGAGAGAAAGGTCCCACAACCATACATCATCTTAGACATTGTTTATATAACAACACCTGTTTAAGATCCCTTTGGGCTACAGGGTTGGTTATGTGAATATGAATATTCCAAATGGTTGGGTTTTAAAGAATCAGTCAGCCCTTCAGTGCTGTGCTGAGAGCCCAACACTGTGTGTTCTGTGAGGAATGACAGAATATCCAAGCCCCAAGTGTTATCTAAAAAATGTACTCATTGTTATACATAGTCTAGTCATGATTTTCAACTGCCAATTCAGAAAGCTGATGCAACTGCCCATTATAAATAGAGGAATTGTAAATTTAAAGGTCAAAAAACTCCTTAGGATTATCTAGCTCAGTGATTCATTCTAAACCTGCCTGAGAATTTGATTTTGTTTCTTTTAAGTACAGTTGCTTAGGAGTTTTCTTAAAAAATATTTCTTTTTAAAAAAAGGACTAAGAGCAACCCCATAAAACTATGCAGTTGTGAAACAGTGTAACATATTAAAGAACAGAATCTCTAGTTTTGGGGACCAGGAATTTAAATTATTTAAAACCCCTTCCTTTCTGATGTAAAAGAAAGTCTGAGAACCATTAATCTGATTAAATTTTCTCATCAATGCTTGAATTTATTCTACAGCATGCCTATCTAAAACAGATTTTTTGGAGGAGGCAAAACTTTATCTAGATTTTAAAAGATAATTGATATATGGAACACCAAAAGGAAGAGAAATAGATCTAAGAGAACAAGCTGCAGATGAGCAATGGGAACATCATTCCTAATCTCCAAGAAGCCTTCCTGAGGGATCAACCTAGAATCCTCAAGGAAAGATGATTGAATGGGATACTGGTCTGGCCTTCAAGCACTAGAGGCAAGAACTCAAAAATACTTTTCACATTCTCCAATATCAGTGCTGCCATGATGGGCAGGCTGCTTCCAAAAATCACAAGAATTATACTTAAGATAGGAGAATGTTTTTCAAGCTGTGTTCAGTCCATTCTCCTTTTAGATTACCATAAAAATTTTGAGACTTCCCTCCTTTATCCCACACCTGACAGTTGCAAATCAGTGACCCAAAACCTAAATGTCTTCAACAGCCAGGAAAATTTGCTAGTAAAATTCACATTCTGAGATTTTGAAAACATTTTTTTTT
>NW_007729229.1:129992-132999 GCF_000696425.1 Galeopterus variegatus | reverse complement strand
AACAGCCAGGAAAATTTGCTAGTAAAATTCACATTCTGAGATTTTGAAAACATTTTTTTTTATTTTCTAAATATAAAATTGTATTATAAATTAAATACACCTTTTCAAATGGTCCCCTGGATTCTCTGATGTGATGCCATTGGGTGAGAGGTGCCATTGGGTGGTTGTCCTCATCTCTTGTCACTCCCTACCTGCCTCTATGCTGATCCCCATCACTGGGTTAGACCTTAAAAAAAAAATAGTAACCAGAGTCAGCTTAGAGGAGTCTTAGAGAAGAATAGTGAGGTTAGTGGTCTAGGGATGGCACCACAGTCTATTCTACCTTAATCAGTGAGCCCTTGGAAGACTGCTTAGAACAGCTGCTTGATTAAGCAGCCATTATAACCATAGAAAAGCCCCACTCATCCATTTCAAAATATTGTAGCAAATCAGAGTGTTTGTGAAACTTTCCTGATCAGTACAAATGAATCAAATATAGGTACTTGTGTGTCTGCAAACCTTGAATAATAACTAAAAGTTCATCATAGGCAAATGAAGAATAAAGCATACATGAAATCAAGCATAGTTTTTAGAAAATGTGTATGTAAACTAGAACTATGCACTTGTGAAAAAGTGAAAAATCTTAAACCACAGGACTTGGCATAATTTCTTGGCTCGTTATTTCTGTTTTTAGTTTTGGTTTGTTTATTACATTCTGTGTATTTGAAAATACCAGTTAAAGTAATGATGTTTAAAGAAGAAAAATAAATATGGACTTGCTCGTTTATAAAACTATCAAAATCAGAAGAATTTTGTTCTATTAGTCAATAAACCCTTTTCAACTTATTTGTAATAGCATGTATTTGTTACATACCTAACCAAAAATTTTCCAATATATTTATTTAAAACAATCCCCATAAGTAGACCCACACATAGTTCAAATACATGTTGTTCAAGGGTCAACTGTACTTTATTCCACAAATACACAGTAAATAAACAATTATACTTTCAAAAGACTTTTTCTGCCAGTAAACTCAGAACTCTATACATTTTCCTATAAATTCAAAAATTATCCTTGAAAGTTAAAAAGATGGCAAGTAATACCCATTCTTCAGAAAGGGAAATCAAGGTCCAGTGAGACTGAATTATTTTTCCTAATTTGTGACCACTGGATGGCAAAGTTAAGAGTAAAATTCATGACCCAAACAACTAGGGTCTGGGTTCCTGAGTTCATGTAGAATTAGAAAATATTACTAATAATGAGTCCATTCTACTAAAATAATTTTTAATTTTAATGTTTAATCCAGTAATAGAGATATCTTGGAACTAGACATAAAACATTGAGAATTCCTTGGGGGCAATTTATTGTATCTTTCAAAGAAGCAAATAATACTTTAAAATTGTCCTTCAATGCATTTTCCTTAAGATTACCTGGCAATTTTTTCTTGCTTAATTATTTGATCTAGCCATGTATTAAAAAGACATTCCTTCATTTCTTTTCAGAATTTTGCTTAGGAAGCATCTATGTGATGCTTAATTTTATGTGTCAACTTAATTGGTAAAGAGGTGCCCAGACATTTGGTCAAACATTCTGTAAGTGTCTGTGAGCATGTTTTTGAATGAGATTAACATTTGAATTGGTAGACTGAGTAAAGTGGATTGCCCTCCCTAGTGTGAGTGGGCCTCACCCAATCAGTTGAAGGCCTGAATAGAACAAAAAGTCTGACTATCCAGAAAGGAAGAGAGAATTTATCCTGCCTGACTGTCTGTCTTCGAGTTGGGGCATTGGTTTTTTCCTGCTTTCCAACTCAAACTGAAACATTGGCTTTTCCTGGGCCTCAAGCGTGACAACCATTGGACTAGAAATATAGTATTGGGTCTCTAGCTGGCCAGCGGCAGATCTTGGGACTTCTGAGGCTCCATAATCATGTGAGCCAATTCCTTATAATAAATATTAACACACACACACACACACACACACACACACACACACACACACACACACACACACCCCTCTTGATAGACTGATATAGATTTATATGACTGGTTCCATTTCTCTGGAGAACCCTGACTAACCTGTGATTCCAGACCAAGAATTCTTTAAAGGTTTCAATGATCAAGAATGAGGAAGTGTCTTTTGCTTCCCTTTCAGTAAGACAGAGAAAGAAGATCCACTTATTCCTTATAAAATTCAAGCAACAGACTGCAAAATCATTTGCTTATTGCAGACCAAGTTAAGCCCATTTTCTTACTTTCAGTAGTTTTCCAGCGGCTACACACAGGAGTTCAAATCTTGTAACCTAAATATTAAAGCTTTTAGAAATCGAGACTTTATCTATCCACCCACAGGTCTAGTCCATTACCTGTCTCAAAGCTCACCTTCTTAATTTATGCCTAAATTCCTTTTCTTGTTCTGAGTCTTACACCAATGGACACATTTCCCCCTCCCATTTTCTATCACACAATGTTTTCAGGCCCCAGCCAGAGTTCCATCTCCCTACAAAAATTCAAGTTCACAATAATATACTTTAAACAACTTTGTATACATATTCTGTACCACATAATTGGTACTTTAACATGGATATATCTTTTCTCTTTAGTTGGATTACAAACTCCTTAAAGTCAGAAACTGAATCTCATAATGTTATTTTCCAAACGTCTGACACATTATATATACTCAATTAATATTTGTTGAATGAATAGATATGGTAAAGGCTTTGGACACTGGATAAAAAAGGAAATAATCAGGCATAGGAAAGGCGGATGGAGAGAGCTACAGAAGAAGGGGGAAAAGAGGTTAATCTATGAGATAATGGTCTGTGAAAAAAAAAAGATGGAGAAAATGAAGTAGACAAATACCTAGGGGAGCTACTAGAACCAGCGGCTCTTCCTAAAACTGATGCAAAGCACGGGGAGTCAGAAGACATACTGAAAAAACAGCATAATTCAGAGAAAAACATCACTAGACCGGCTGTCAGGATACTCATGTTTTGGTCTAAAATCTGACACTAACTAGTTGTGACTCAGA
>NW_007729229.1:128391-129046 GCF_000696425.1 Galeopterus variegatus | reverse complement strand
ACAACATAAAATACACAAAATGTCTATAAATATACTGAAATTTCAAAAGCAGAATGTCTCTAATATTTACTATGCTTATTTGATCATGTTAAGCAGAGCAGTATTCCCACTATGATAGGTCAAGAACTTACAGTAAGACTGAGCTGGAACCAGAAATGAGAGCTAGAGGCAACACCTTCCAAATACATGCTTTAATTCCATGATGGAAAAACAGCGGATTGATTGAAAAGGAGGTGAAAGACATTAAAGATCCTTTTGATTGGGAGGAAATATGTCAATGTAAGACTATCATTGGCATTTTATTTAAAATAATCACATACACTCAAAGATTTGGTCTAACACAAGAAAATGATTAATTTACAAAGCACTGAAATGTCTGGCAGTAAATGTAGAAAACACTGTGTATCAAATGCCATTTAACTTCTTTCTTTTCTCAGACTCCCTTCCACATCAGTGCTAATCATTCAGCACTGACTTAGGCACCCCGTGTTCTCTTTTGTATCTGAGCATTTCTGTCACAGACAGAATCGACTGATCCTAATAAACTCATCCTAACTTTACAGTCTTGGGACTATGTACTCTCTCTTCCAGAATATGCTTGTCTTAAAACAAGGCCGTGGAAGAAAGCAAATGCTTAATCAAAAAGAAAGGCTGA
>NW_007729229.1:82670-127502 GCF_000696425.1 Galeopterus variegatus | reverse complement strand
GGTATTAAAAAGACAACATAAAACAAATCAAATTCCTATTACTGTATTGAAACTGCAGAAAGAGAACATTCCTTTACTATATCTACATTTTCCCTATTACAAACTTTGTTTATAAGAAAAATTACCGATATTAAAATTTTAAGTCAAATCTGGGTTTTTTTCTGTTACATAGAAGAAAGAATTTATCATCAACACTTACCCTCAACACACTGTATACACTCAAAGAATTTAAAATGCCTCTTGTTTTTGAAATGAGAGAAACCTATAAATCCATTTAAGTCAGCTCATAAAAATACTTCCCTATTGAAACTTGGTCCTAACTGTAGGTTCATAGTATATGATGAAGGTTTAAAGAAAGCTTATTTAACCTACATTAAATCTTGATAATGTATTAATGAGTCTTTTAAAGAGATAATTTTAATTCCCCAATCTTCAGCCATAAAGACTATATAGTGCTAATCTGCCTTGCCCTTTCAATTAAACTTGTTAAGGGCGTTCTATTTAGTCAGCACCCTGAATGGGCCATTAAAATTCTTGTTCGGTAAGAGTTGTGTTCAGTGCTCTGTTGTTTTAAATTCCATTAAATCCAAATGGTCTTTATCGCCCCATGACCACTGTGACTTCAATCAACCAATTTAATTACCTTACAAAATTGTCAGCAGAAGCAGCAAAGAAAAACAGGAAGCACTATGACGTTATCAGATTGAAATCTTCCTCTCCAGTGTTTAATCTAAACTAGTCAATAATGATGATTTGCACCTACTTCCTTCCCTTTCAGGGGCTTTTGGCCTTACCTTTCATGTTAAGATTTAGGATTTAAGATTCATTTGGAGCACTTCTAATACTTTGATAACTGGACTACAAATTGAAAGCCCTTTACAAGGTAAAGCTTCACCACTCAAATGAAAAACAATCAACACTTATATTTTGATATACCATACCACCCTAGTGAGGAAAATCTAGGATCTCCTGCAAACCCCAAGTATTATGTGTGTGGTAGATTAATGATTCAAGTATAGTACATTTGAAAGACAGTGAACCACTTTCTACTCTGATGTGTAAAAATAGGCATCAATGATTTCCAGGGAATATATATAAATCAGGGTACAGTAACAGTAAAATACTAAGAACACAAAGCAAAAGTGAAGTAATTTCTCACTAGAATGTTAAATTTCTACCACCAAAGAGCAAGGCATTTGCCTTATCAGAAATTATGATAAATTGCATAAAAGATTATGTCATCATTATCATAGACAACACTTTATAAAGTGGTGAATAGACTTGAAAAGACTGATAATCAATGATACATCCTCGTTTTATCTATGGCTTTTCCTCCTTTACATGAGAGCAAATCACATTAAGTTTCCTGTGCTGAGTAAATGTTGAAAAATGTCATTTCAGAATTCAGGGAATGAACACACTGTGATGATCACTTGCATTAAACCAAAAAAGCAAAACTTGTTTAAAGAAATGTCTACTGACATGTAAACCCTTGTTCACTTCTGAAAGAGAAACCTCACAAAGCCAGAAAATGTGTTGAGCTTCGCATGTCTGGGTTGAAGAGTGCTATTTCTGGAGAACGAAAAGATCATTTTTCAAAGTCAGTTTCAGAAATGATTGTGCCTTCATTGATGGATCACATCAAGTTATCCTTTGAAGCTTTAAGAATAAGTGAGAACTTTGAGAGAAACTGATTTTGTCAGAAGTGTGGCCGTTGTGTTGGCCATTCTTGGAAAGTTAACCCTCCCTCGCTTTCCAGGGCTCAGCTAAGCAAGTGTCAGGGTTTCATTCGCTGCGGACAGTCCCCGCTATTACTCCCCCTTCCCCGCCTCCCAAGAGTCAGTTTTCCTGCTTCCAGATGTAAGGCCACTCCTCCTTCCCGCCCACCTCACCTCCCAAAGGAAGAAAAATCTTTCAAAGAACTTGTAGAGAGTAGAAGCTTCTGAGCTCAGTCAGTTCACTCACAGTCCTCGATGTTGCAGCACATCTGCTACTAATCTCATCTGGGAGCACAGTGGGTGCCCAGTAAAAGGGGCGATTTCAATAGGAACCCTTTCCTTTCCCTCTCACTTCGTGAGTTTCATCAGGTGGCCAGTCCCTGAACTGGCTGCCTTCATCTTTGCCGTGTGCGTGGAGAGGTGACTGCGCGTGGTGCCATAGAAGCGTGGCCAGTGCTCAGTGCCGAGGAGATCCAAGCGTGTCTGCGAAGGAAGACCTCACTGGGAAACGTTTTAATAAAGCTGCTCTATCGGCTTGCTTAAAACTTAGGTCGAAACATCAGAGGGGAGGAAGTGGCCTACCATACGCTCGGTTCCTGAGAAAGGACTATCTTGGAGAAGTTGCCCAGGAGTTGGAGAGAAAGTTTGGGTTGGTTTCTTTGCTCCTGGCATCTTAAATTCCAATTCGGGTAAAGACTTTGAATAACGTCCTGACCTCGAAGATAAAAATAAGTAGTGGCTTGGACAGTGATTTCTTAAAGAAGATGCTTAAACATGCAAAGCCCCCAGACTGCTCGCGTAAGGCCAGCCCTGCACAGAGCCCGAGCCTGTTGCTTCCTCGCGCTTCCCCAGTGACAGGAGTCATAGCAGACCTGGAAAAGAGGGACCATCTAAAGTAACAAAAGAAGAAATAGTCAGGTACCGCCAAGCCGCTGCAATTGGGTTNGGGTTGGTTTCTTTGCTCCTGGCATCTTAAATTCCAATTCGGGTAAAGACTTTGAATAACGGCCTGACCTCAAAGATAAAAATAAGTAGTGGCTTGGACAGTGATTTCTTAAAGAAGATGCTTAAACATGCAAAGCCCCCAGACTGCTAGCGTGAGCCTGTTGCTTCCTCCCGCTTCCCCAGTGACAGGAGTCATAGCAGACCTGGAAAAGAGTGACCATCTAAAGTAACAAAAGAAGAAATAGTCAGGTACCGCCAAGCCGCTGCAATTGGGTTGGGAGACCATAGAATTGGGGGCCACACACCCGCGGACAAAAGGCTCCCGCTTTCGCCTTTTCCAGAAGCGAGCAGGCCGGGACGCAGCTGCGGAGAAACAAAGGTGCCTCATTTGCACAGCTCTGGGACGCGCAGCGACCGAAGCGCCACCATTCGGGAGAGGCCTGCCTGGGGGAGTCACAGGCTCTGAGCCCGGAAAAGCTGGCCGGAAAAAGACTGACTTGACCTGGGGTGGGAGAACTGACTCTCTAAGATGCACCTTGCCCCCGAAACCATGCCCGCTGGGTGGGCGCCCGGGAGAAGCCAAGTTGTGCCCAGCAAGGATCCAAAGCGGGAAAATGACCGCAACCCACGGCGAGGCGCCTGTCCTTCTAACAGGAAGTGACCCTTAGCTTAAAGCCTCGGGATATCACCCTGGGGCCGGTGCTCTGGAGACCCCTGGATGTTTTCTGAGAGGCTGCAGAGTCACAGGCTCCAGTGGGCAGCCCAGGAGTCAGGCCTGGGGCCTCGGGGTTGGGGTGGTGGCGCGATGAACGGGAGAGAACGTTCCTGGGTGCAATTGCAAAGTTTTTCTTCTGCACTACAGAGGAGTTACTCTTTCAAACTCTGAGGCTTGCTTGGCAAAAGCACGTTTGCCCTCTCTATTGTAGGGTGTGTGTGTGTGTGTGTGTGTGTGTGTGTGTGTGTGTGTGTGTCCGGAGGGGGGGGGGTGAAACTGCGCACTCAGAAGACGGGCAGCAGAGGTGAGGGACATGGCTGGGTACTGAACTTCCCTTCACAGATGGTGATAGGAGTACGCAGGGTCGAGTCACAGTCCAAGTGGGAGCAGTGGGCAGGACAGCGCAGAGCTTCCACCAGCGGGTAAGGGGGGCTGGGGTGGCCTCCAGGCCGGGCTTCGCGGTTGCCATAGCGCCGCGGCGGAGGCGACTGGCTGCTGGCGGCTCCTAGCCTCCCGAGGGTGGGGGATGGGGGAATCACTAGATGCCGCCTCCCAGCAGAGGCAGTGGGTCTCACCAGCACCCAGAGGCTCGCCGCCCAGGAGCGCCTGCTCCACCAGCAATTCCAGCCCCTTCCCTTTCAAGGCACGGGACCAGGCATGAAGCACTGGTTTGACTTTTGAGCCAAAGTTGAAAATAACCATTCTCCAGAGTGGTTTATACACGCTCAACCATCCAATTCACTCAGAACATGTTTACTCCAGAAGAAAATAAAACTCCCACCATTGCATCAAAATAGTCCCAAAATGAAAATGTTGCAGTGATTACAAGGTACATAGTCTTTCCCCACAACGCAGGTCAGAAGTGGAAGAAAATGGATCTCCACGTGGAAGATGTTTGAAGTCAATGTAGAAAATGTCAGGTTATCTAAAAACTGGGCTGTTGGTTTAGAATATCAAAGGTTTGGCATGGAGGCCTTTGCCTAGTACTGTATTTCTTAAGGATATTCTTAGTAAGTGTTGGTCTAAGAAAATGTATTTTTGTGCGTGTCAGCTCTTTGGGAAAGCTGTTATAGACTTTGCTACATCTGCCAAGATTTTTAATATGAAGATATGAAATGATCAGCGAATGTAACAATCTAATGATTCAGCAAATATTGTGCTGGGAGACCAGAGCCGCAATAATTAAATCTTTAGAGTATTAGTGACAGTTATGCAGCTCCAAGTCTTCTTTTTTTCCCACTCAGTCGGCAAATACATTAACACACACTCATTCACAAACACACATCTGAAGATACTTCAGAATTCCACATAAGTAGGTTGTAATACTCAAAATATTGAGCAAAACTACCTAACTGTAGTACTTACTATGCTTGAAGCAGAACTGCTGAAAATATACACATGCATTCACGTACACACAGACACATTTCCAGTGATATAGGGACTTATTTAATCCTGTCCAAAGAAACAAGCATTCCTGTGAATGCTTGTTGCTAAGAGCAACGTGCTTAAGTACCATCTAAAGGCATGAAGAAAGCAGTGAAACTACTACACTAGGAATCCAGCTAGAACCCATTGTCTCTTTTGTCATTACTAGCCTTCTTGACTCCAGGTGTCTATGTGTGTAGGGGGACGGGGGGAGGTGAGGTTCTCCTCTTTAATATATGTGAAAGCATTCCTACCTTAGTTCCACAAAGCCTGGGAGAGATGGGGATTTTTCCATTAGAGAAGAAACACATGAGAAAATGGAAAGACAGAGATGTTGCCAGCATGATAGGAGATGCAGGCAATCACTCTTCGATTTAAATTTGACTGACAATGTATCTGCTTTTTTCTCAAAGACACACTCAGAATGTTAAGGTTTCCTGCACTCTTTGGTCTAAATCCACTTGAACTGTCAAAGGAGATGCCTGCAGTTGGAGCGTTTACCACCTTTGGCTTTCTCCTCTCTCACTCTTATCTACTTTAGGGAACTTTCCCTGACTAGTTCTGCTCATACTAAAACTCCATTGGCCATCGAGAGCGGGCTGGGCTGAGCTTTGCCCACACTTCATTTCCTCCAAGCAAACCTTCTGACCAGGGTTTCCACTGGAGTCCCACGTTTAGATTTTCCTTTAAGCTCCAAGGAAACTCTGATTCTTAGGAAAGCAATGTTTCCCTAAAATATACCTACCTAGTGTTTTTCAGCATGCAGAGTGAGATAAAGATGCAGACTTAGACCCCCACAACTACCCTCCCAGCTCCACTACTAATTACTACATTCATCATTTATTCGTACAGGTCGCGCAGACAGCTGTAAGAGGGAGACTCGGCAAGTCAAAAACAAAAACAAACAAAAAACCTTCCTTATGACGATGCTATTGTATTTTTCTCTGGCTGAGCAGCAGCCTCCCCGTGTTAGGTTGAGCCTTGAATCTCGCAATATTTTTAAAGTTCTGCATCCCAATAGGAGCACCACGGATTGAGAAAGTGATAAAATTAACCTAAACGGCTCTCCGACAAAAGAAATCAAAAGGGTTAGTGCCTTTCAATTGCTTGTGAGGACCTGCCCTGGTCCCTGGCGGAAGCGCACAGACGCAACTCGCCCAAGAGTTACCAGATATTAACTTAGCCCCGCAAGCTGAGAGGCTTGCAGTCCCCGGCGCGCACTTTCGCGCGGACCGCTCAGCCCTCCAAGCCCGGAAGGCTCCGCGGGAGACCGGCAGGCGCTGCGGCTGGCGGTGTCCCCCAGCAACATCACCATCTCTGTGGCAGGCTACTGTGGAGAGGTCATGCAGCGACCACCACCACACGCTAGCACTCCCTTCACCCTCCCGCGGCTAGACATAGAGAGAGAGAGAGAAAGAGAGAGAGAGAGAGAGAAGAAAATAAAAGCACAAGGGGTTCTTTAAAACCCCGGGAGGCGATGGAGCAGTAAGCAGGTCGGAATGCACCGAGCCCACCGCCACGCAGAGTGAACCCGCTTGTTTACATCCGGCTGCCTTGGAGCCAGATAACAGGCAATGGAGAGGGATCTTACCAAATCTTAATACATGTGTGGTTCCTTGAGAATATCCAATCCACAGTAAACAGAGCAGGAGTCTAATGGTGCGCTTGAAGACTGGATTACTTAGAAGCAGGGAAATAATCTTCATGGTGTTTCTGTGCCCACACGCGCGGCACCCACTTCCCCGATCTAGCGTTAGGCTCCCGGTTCGGGCAGGAATGAGGATGCGTCGAGTGCTGGCCGCAGACACGATCAAGGCATGGTCACAGAGAGAGGAAGGAGTCTCCGCTTCCCAAACCCATTAGCAATCGCTGCATGTTCTTCATTCACTGCGCCAAGGAGCAACCTTCCACTGCAAGGGATGGTGGGACATCCATGTTAGTCGGGGAGCATCCGGGAGAAATCCAGCACGCACACCCACAATGTCCGGCCGCGCGAGCCTGGGGAAGCAAAGGAGGAGGAAAATCAATAGGAAATCCAGCCTTGGAAATGGACTAGGTGTCGATAGTGAGCCACAGTCCCAGCATAAAAGGCGCTTTGCTCGCAAAGGTTTTGCCAGGCCCTATTCTGCTGCACTGCTGCACAGCTTCTGACGTGCAGCCAAGATTAAGTGAGAAAAATTGAGATAGCTGCTCGCCTCTTAAGGCTCACTGCCAGGGAGCTTCCCAATATCTATTATGCAACCGATCTGATAGCTCGCCTTGAGTTGCAAGAAAGAAGTCAGATTTATTTATTTATTTACGTGGAGAAAATTGCTTTTATTTTCAATAAGTCTTTGCTAAGAAAGTGACTAGTATTTGCAAGCAGACTTCTTAAAATTGATTGAGATGTATTTTAATAAATAACTAGCTAAATCAAAGTCACTTTGCCTAGGAATTGTAAAAAAGGAGGTAATCTAAGACAAATCTAACGTGATTAGGTTGAAAGACAGTCTTATTTATACTTTTAAATTTTGGCCAGGAATGAATATAGATTGGAATGCAATTGGAGAGGTGAACCTAGTCTTTAAAAACTTGAGTGGGGCATTCCTTGATTACTAACCAGGAGTAAAGAGAAATTTCTTCAAGTGAACTTTTAGGGGGAAAATGTTGAATCAAATTGAAGGAATCATATTTTCCCACCTATTTTTAGCTCATATAAAATAATTGTACGTATATAAAAGACAATGTTTGAATTGGTGCAGCAAACTCCAACCTATTGAATTTGAGCTTCAATAACTTATGCCCCAATTTCTTCCAATTTCAGTTTTTTGAACATTTTTTTTTCTTGAAGAGACAGATCATAGCTTGGATAACAATAAGTGTCATAGCTTTGTCTGAAAAGGTCTTAAACATTTGCTAGTTTTCTGGTGGAAATATTTACAGTCCCAGGTAGTGACTCTTGGCTTTCATAAGCAACAATTTACTCAAGAAAAAAAGTACAGAAATATATTTTCTTTTAACATAAAAATGCATTTTTATTGTTGAAATAGGTAATAAGTGGCCCACAGATTTAAAATGTCATGCTAATATTTTACATTAATAAGAGAAACTAACTTGCATAGAAATAAATATATCACTTTTAACATTTTTAAGTGATTAAACAGTACAAAAGGCAAACGATTGGATGTGTATCTTATAATTAGTCTCTTTTTCATAACCAACTAACAAGGCATAGGTTAAAACTTATGAAAAATTATAAGATTATATCCTATTTAAAGACTAATTTTTTAATAAGGAGTAATATGATTACTATTTAAATCTTGTTATGTTTCCTCCAAATAGCAAGAACACACTAATGTTTTCATTCTATTATAGTGATTTTTGTGAATCTATATTTTCTTAAGATATTATAAAATGCTGATTTGAGAAGAAATCTACATTTTGCAAAGGTATTAAGTGGCAAAGATGGAGGCATAATTGTGGTGTCAAAAATAAGTATCATAAATGGCTAGATCTGGCAATCAAATAATCCAACTATTTGAGCACTTTAAAAGGAACACCTAGTGCTAAAAGCAAGGGTATCTAGCGACTCCTTCAGTCCATGTTTAAAATATCTCCTGTAAAACATGTACTGCCCAACATGTTCTTTCTTGTATTTGCTGTCTCATTTATTCCATTCCCAACTATTTGAGCACTTTAAAAGGAACACCTAGTGCTAAAAGCAAGGGTATCTAGCGACTCCTTCAGTCCATGTTTAAAATATCTTCTGTAAAACATGTACTGCCCAACATGTTCTTTCTTGTATTTGCTGTCTCATTTATTCCATTCAATTCATACATTTTTTGTTTTATCCTAGCAGAGATAATAATGATTGCCAGGGCAACAATAAATATTCTTAGTATTTTCATCTGCCAGTATAATTGATATCTACTACCAGAAAATGGCATGTTCTGTTGTGACTAATCAAAATACTGCAATCTTGCAGTGTAGATGGCATTTAGTGTAACCTGAGAAAACAAAATTTACCATACAGAACTCCTTGTTCACGTATCCTGTTAACAAAATGGTATTTGACATTACTGTTGTAGCTTATCTACTTAAAACTAGGATTCTGAACTATTTGTGGGGTGGGGGGTTATTACTGGATGTCTAGTTGGAAAAGTGAAAAATCAAGTTTCCAGAATCATGAAGTTCTAACAAAAAATTAAACAGTAAAAAATCTAGGATAAAATTTTCTTACTATTAATTTGTCCCCAAAGAGCCAACTTTGCACACATGTGAAATTAGGTTTATTTACATCCACCGACTAAGTTGAAAGGCTTTAGCACAACAGAGAGCAACTCCACAGAGAGCAACTCCACCTGTCCAATTGAACTTCTGCGGGACTGGAGACGACCTTTCTTCAGGACCGCGGACAGCGCTCCAGGCTTGGATTTACTCTGGAGGAGTAGTAGTACATTGAAAGTAGTACAATGAATGAGTAATATGCGATTTGAAGTGAAGTGTGCATACTTCTACTATTTAGAGTTAGGAAATTTGAATTATTGCATTTTTTACATTGTTAAGAGGACAGTTTTGTCAACTGTGTTGTATTTTTCAGTGTAACTAGCTGGGATTGCTTGACATACTTAGGATACACTAATCATCATCATTTCCAGGGCTACTACTACAAAAGCCACTTACATTAACTATGAGTTCCCTCATGAACATTAAACTACTTATTTCTCAGTACAAAAAAATGCCTAAAGGACTACAAAGAATTCAGAATGCTGAATAACATGCTGTCAATATTCAGTGGCTAAAGACATTTCTACAGTGTACAATTAGTTATCGCAATTCTCCGCCTCCAGATTTCCATCTGTTACGAGGGTAATAAGATTAATTCCTGTTTTTTTCATTAAACTTCACTCACTCCCCAGGAGAAAAATAAAGAATAAATTTTCTTCTTGAATACCACAAACCACAACAAAATGATTTGATGGTATAGGAGATGCCTTATTGTATGGCCATTTTGAAGTTATTACAAATTTCTCCCCAAAGCTAATACCACACATCTAGTTCTGAGGCTATACAAAGGATTAATAAAGTCATTATACAGTATTTCACTGACCAGATTTACCTCTTTTTAAAATTGTGTCTATTCTGTGACTTGTCCCTTTTTTAAAGGAAAAAACAAAACAAAACAAACACTATTAGGTGTCAGGTGGTCATATATATTTATTAATAGTGAGATTTATATAATTTATTATATTATCTCATTTGCTTTTTTCATTGCTATTTTAACCATATCACACCCTTTATTCCTAGGATCAAATGCTCTGTAGTTTCCAAGGTCAAAACAGAGATGACAAACTTCGAACACAAACATATATGCACACACAAAGAGGAGCTGCGTTTAAAAGTAAGCTGGGGGGGGGGACACAAAAGGTTTATATTGTCAAGCCTATGATAAATTAACAAAGAAGATAATGCATATCATGTTCATGCAAAGCTTGTTCCAACAACAAAAACAAAAAGTTATTAGCTTCGTATTTTGTTATATTTTTATGTTTACTGACAATAATGACCTCTTATTCTTGGGCACTATTACTTGAGAAACAATTTTAGTTTCCTATTCTCCCAGGGAAAATGAATCTTACTCTAGTTAGCTGCCACCTGCTGGGACATGAACAAATGTGTAATAATCTTTATAGCACAACATTTAAAAAGACAATACCTATACCTTTTACTGGAAACACAAATATATATATAATAAAATATATATCCCAGGATATATATTTCAAAGGTGTTTCAAAGGCTGTTTCATGCCATATCTATATTTAAATTTTTCACATGGAATTCTTACTAAGGATTCCACTTGACTTGTTACCTAAGACCTGCTGTTATGTGACATCTGAGAAACCTCATCTCTATAGTAACACCTCACCTATTCTTCCATGCAAGTGGCCTGTTATATTGCCGCTTAGCTAAAATAAACAGCCTGCTCATCCACGCATTAAAGGTACCACAGAATAAAGTCAGGGCTGAGACCAGTTAAAACCACACTGTTGCTTACTGGCAATTCACTCTGCCTAGCTACAAATGTTATGCTATCCCTTGTGATTCTGAACACATTATCAGCTGTTCCACCACATTCTGCTGCATTGATGATTAATGACATTTAGTTTTAATTTTTGATGCCATAAAGTGTATATCAATTAAGAAATCGAAATGGATATATTTGCATGTCCTGGAGTCCCTCCCTCCCTCCCTCCCTATCTCCTTTCCTTCCTTCCTTCCTTCCTTTTAAAATTGTTGCTTGTGCAATCTTCAATGGCTTTAACTAGAAGAAAACAAACAGGTAAGACTTCCAGGCACCACTCATTTCTCTACCACCTTCCCCCTATGCATTTCATTTTTTTGTTTGTTTATTCATGAGTTTCTAAGGCCACTGGGAGGAAGTTGATAAGCTGCCTTGGTGGTTACAGGAATGGGCTCTATAAAAAGTTATAAAGTAATGAATTAAGACAAATCAAGATTGAAATACAATTGCATGTCTTCCAGCAACTAAACTACGAGGCTAATTAAGATTGAAATGAATCAATCATCTCTTGTGAAATGAAAATAATCATTGATCCATAAGGTAGTGTCTGATGACAGAATACTTACAGTATGAAGATGAAGAAATGATAGAAGATAATCTGTGCGTTACCAAAAAAAGATAGTAGCAGCAAGTTTTCTAACATTCCCCATTCCCTAAATTGGAAATCATTATCTAAGGAGCCTCAGCTCGGTCATGTTGCTTGATAAGGAAACCCTGTATCTACCTTAATGGTAAATACATCAGGAGGTGAGGTCGGTTAAAAGTTCTTGACGTTTATAATCCACCCCAGTGACATTATCCCCGCCCTACCCTAATGGGATACCCTTCGAGTTTTTCCAGCTCTAAATACTAGCGCCTGTTAAGATGAATGTCTGTGCTTCCTCAGCACAGAACTAAGGATCAGGGTTGATGGAAGGATGGGTGGATGGAAGGAAGAAAGGACGGGGGGTTCCGCAGACCCGCAGGCAGACGCGCAGCTTCTTGCCATCTGTCTAACTCTTCGCCTCGCGTAAGTTCTCGTAGCAGAGGCCACTTCCTGACACGTCCACTTATTAAATTATTTTATGTGGCGAACACGAGCGCCTGCAGCCAACAGAGCCACTTGCATCCTTGACGGGAATTGGCTGAAGCGAGCGGGATAAAGCCACTCACAGCGAATCGGTCCGGCGGATGCCCCGAGCCGCTTCGGTCCTCTGCGCTGCTGTTCGCCTTCTTTCTTCCCTCCAGGCGTACAATGCCCCTCGTCCACCCGTGGTCCCTCCCGTCCTCGGGGTAACAAACACCTCGGAAGGAAGCCACGAGCGAAGACCACCCCAGGGGGGTCCTTACCTTGCGCGGGGGGCGAGGTGGGCGGGGAGGGCGTGGGGTGGTCCGTGGGGAGGAGCAGCTTGAGGAGGTCGGGCGGAAAGTCCCGGGCTCCCAGACCGAGCAGCGCAGCCGCCGGCGCCCAGCGCGAGTGACGGCGGCGGCGAAGACGGTGTCCGTGGAGCGGCGGCGGCGGCGGCGGAGACAGACACGCCTCCTGGCGGGGGTTCCTCGCCTCTCGCTTTAAAGGCGCCGCGCTCCTTTCCCGCGGGCCCTGCACTCTCCAGGCCACCGTGGCTACCCAGGAGCCTGGACAGCAGGAGCTTGAGTGAGAGAATTCTGGGAGCCCCTAGGTTTGGACGTTCTGAAGTCCCCTCCCCCGCGCTGCGCCCCCACCCCGACCGGGACTTTGTCCTCTGCGCGCACACCTGGCTCCAGGGATTGGGGGACTGAGACTGAGATGCTTTCTCAGGGAATGAGTGATGCAAAGCGCCAAAGAAGTTGCCTGGTTCTGAGTGATGACACCTATAAGGAGCCCGAGAACCTTTGGTTCTGGGTTGTGGCTTTTATACATCTCCGAAACCATAACAACGAAACTTCTCCACTACAAGGGTTTAGGTAGCAGCTGGTAGTGTCCAAAGTGCCCTCTTAGTCCAATTACTGCCATTTCACTTTGGCATTTGCTGGAAAGCTCTTGATCTACGCCCTGTCCCACCCCCAACTCCCGTGCACACAACATATACGCTCCAGTCGCGCTGCTGGTGCCCCCTTAGTCGCCGGCAGTCACAGTCACGGCGCCCCGCTCCCTGCCTCTGTGGCTTTGAACAGGGGCATGGGAAGGGACTTTCCCCGAGTGTCAGGTGGTCGGCTGGCCATCTCCGTGCATGTCTGGAGCCTTAATAGCAGATGCCTCCCACCCCCCCACCCCCCACCAGCACCACGACCAGACCTCTGAACTCTCAATCCAAACAAATTGTAGAAAGAAGTTGGATTTGAGATCTGGTGGGTGACGAACCTGAGTTCTCACACTCAAAGGTTGTCGAAAGGAGTCTGGGGACCTGCCCCGGGCCTGGCAGCCGCCCGTCTGAGTTCTCAGGAGGACTTTTGTAAAGGCCAGAGATGGCGAGGGGCACCCGAGTCCCTGAGTCTCCCGCAGCTCGGCTTCCAAGGAGGGGGCCGATGGTGGACAGCAGACCAGGCTTTCCCCGCTTCTCAGTGGAAACGATTAGCTTCCGCAAACAACCCCCGATTTCCGCTCCTCTGGGTCGGAAAAGTCAACATCTATTCAATATCGTTGCTATTCTATCCTCTACAGTATTAACTAGCGCAGAGACTTAGCAGTTCCCCCCAGCTGGCGGGCTGCGATTCGCCAGGAGGTTTAAGTGAGGCGGAGCGGGAACAGGCCGGGTGCGGGCCAGGTGGGAGCCCGCGGCTCAGCGGAGTTCACAAGCAGCTTCGATCCCCGGAGGAACTCCAGTCTCTAATAACGAAGGCCCTGAAGTAGAGAGGCTCTGAGTCCCCACGGACCAGTTGTCTGGGCAGGAGAGGAGCATTTGTCCTTTTGCTGCCTCCTTCCCTGCAGCTCTTCTAGAGTTAAGCCCTCACCCTCCACACCCTGGGGCTAGGGCCTGACTCAGCCTAGCTTTGAAACACAGAAACTCAGTCCTGCCAAAGCCACCCTCTCTGTCACCATCCCGGACCCTCAGCGCCCCCCACATGCCTACTGCGCCCTCCCGGGTGGGGGAGACTAGGGACTTAGGTTAGGGAGAGATGGATTAGTGACAATGGAGAGTCCATTAGTCCTTTAAAGATCCCCGGGGAGCGGCTGGGAGGCTCCCGCAATTAAGCGAACAGCAGCCTTGTTGTAGGAGTAAATAAATAGTCAATGACTCCATTGTGCATCCTGGAGCGGGCAGCACAGACGCGCGACCTGCACTGGACGCCTGGGCTCCAGCTGCTGTGATCTGCAGCCTAACGGGTCCTCGAAGCATAGCAGAGGTAGGGCCAGGCTGGGGGGGGGGGAGGGGGAATCCCCGATTCAGTTCCATTCCCCCACGGGAGTAATGAAGACAACTTGTCTACTAACCAAAGACACTCTCCTGGTCATCATAACACCCGTCCCTGCTGCCGCGTTCCACTGAGGGAGAAGCAAAACACCTGACACGAGTAGAATCAAGTGGAAATCCCTGGGTGATGGCACCCAGCTCTGTTTTGTGGTGGCTCCAAGAGTGTACAACAGGGAGTGTGTCTAATTTGTCTTTAAGTGTTTAGCATAGGGTCTGGCATGCAGTAGATGCTGAATGAAAGAACGGTGCGATTACTGAGATCAGTGTCCACTTTCCACACTGTTGTCCACAGGCCCACATTGTATCTGCAGGAGGAGAGGCTTCAGAACAATCTTCTGTTCGTTCCCTGTGTGATCTTAGAAACTACTCATGGATTTCTTATCCGGAGCAAACAGGACACTCTTATAAAAAGAGAGATAACAGGCCCTAGCAAGGACAAGGGGGACAGAGGGAGAGAGCTGGGAGAAGAGTGGAACAAATCAAAATTATACATGTTGTGACTAATTCATTTCCTCCATAGCAAAATGTTATCTAGATTCTAATGAGAAAAGTACACTAATAAGGGAGCATTCGGCGATACATATTCACTTACCCCTTCACAAAAATTCTCCAGTACTGTAAAAAGACCTTTTCCATGATTTATTTCAGATTTTATGAGGTAAAACATTTAAGGAATCAGTTTCCGAATTTCTTCTGGGGCAACCAAGAAGCTTTTTCCTCTCCATTCTCATTTTGTTTAAGACTTAACCTTCCATACTTGAGATGGTTTCTGTCTCTCAGCTAGAGTCTTTCTTATGCAGGAACCACCTCTCCATCCTCCCTTTCTTACCTCTCAAAGTACTTTTATCTTTAGCAGCTCTAGGATTCTTAATCCAGAAGAACAAGCAGGGACCAGTTTGAATTCCCAAACTTACCACCAGGGTTTGTTCATTTGTTTGTTTGTTTGGTCCTGTTTTGGTTGAGCTGAATATAGAATTGGAAGGTATTATTTTGGATAATTTCATCCAATGCTTTCATTTTACAGGTAACAACCAAAGTGAGAAAAAAGAAGTGACTTTCTTAGGATGGGGCAGAACTGAGGCTGCCTTCTAGCTGTGCAGAGCAGCATCAAGCTGTCTTCTGTCATCCTCTTTCAACACTTAGACTCATGTGAAGTTAGAACTAAAAGAAACTTCAAGGACATGTATTCCATTTCAGTTTCACAGACCTTTCTGATATCTGGAAAAAAAGGTACATGTGCATATGGCCTCATATTTTGCATACAATGATAGGAGATCCACAGATCCTCTGAAGTCCATTGTGGGCTGGAGAGGTGCCCCTAGACTCCAGGTTAAGAACCACACATCTAGTACAACAGTGTCATTTTACAGATGAGGAAATCTAGACCAATTACACAGAGTGACAAAATAGGTTAAGGACATTTCCAGGATTAGAGACCAGGTGTCCTGATTCCCACCTATTCCTATTCCCTCATATCTTTTCTAGCTGTAATTGGACATAAATTACACTGAAGTGTTAATAACTCGTATATGGCCTAGTGGGTTTTTCTCTCAGAATAATTAATATCTGTGTTTGAAGGATGGAATCTATTATTCATTTCTGAAATCTCTCAAATTTTTATTGAGTACATACTTTCTTTCAGACACTGTCCTAGTGCTAGCAAAATGGCAGTGAACAAACAAGGAAATCTTTCCCTCATTATCAGTTTAGTGGCAGGAACATATGCAAAAACACAAATATATAAGCAAATATGTAAGATGTCATTTTTATTGAGTACATACTTTCTTTCAGACACTGTCCTAGTGCTAGCAAAATGGCAGTGAACAAACAAGGAAATCTTTTCCCTCATTGAGCCTTCAGTTTAGTGGCAGGAACATATGCAAAAACACAAATATATAAGCAAATATGTAAGATGTCAGATAGCAATGAGTGCCATGGAGAAAAATAAAGCAGAATAGGTTTTATTTTTTCCAACAAGACATGTTAGAAAGACAGGGGTGAAGGAAGGTGTTACTTATATAGAGTGATCAGAGAAGGTGTCTCTGACTAGTTGTCATTTGAGCAGAAACCTGAAAGAAGTAAGGGAAAGATTCATGTGTATATTTGGAGGAGGAAGTTTCCAGGCAGAAGAAATAGCAAGTGTAAAGGTCCTGAGGTTGAAACAAGTATAAAACCCCTGAGGAAGAGCAAAGAAGTTAATTCCCAGATGTGAGACAGGAGTCTGGTAGAAAATTCATTCAGTGTAAAGCAGAGGGTCATGTCCTACAGAGTTCTGCTTTTTTTTCTCTGAAAGCAACACAGAAGCCATGAGGGATTTTGACCAGAAAAGAGGGATGGTCTGACATGTGAAAAGGGCTACTATGGCTGTTCTATTAAGACAGACTAGACTTAACAAAGGACAGGGTAAAAGCAAGGCAACCAGCTGAGAGGCTACTATAACAGTCCAGATAAGAGCAGACTGTGGATGGAACCAGGACAATTGCACGAGGATGATGAAAAGTGGTCAGATTCTAGCTATATTTCTAAGTAATCCTGAAAGAGTTTGCTAATGGATCAGATGAAGAATGACTCCAAGGATTTGTCCTGAGTAACTAGGAAAAGGAGTTGTTATTTGCTGAGATGAGAAAGATTATAGGAGAAGAGGCTTAGAGGATATCAGGTGAATGATGAGTGAGGATTTGGACATATTAGTTTTGTGGATATCCAGGTAGATATGCTGAATGAGCAGTTGTATACAATACGTCTGGAGTTCAAAGGAGAGGCAATTTGTGAGTCATCAGCTCATAGAATTATGAGCCAAATGAGATAATCTAGGGGATAAATCTAGGCAAGGATGAGAAGAGTCCTTAAGACTGAACATTGAGACATTCCAAAGGGTAGACATTGAGGAGATGAGAAGGAATCAGCAAAGAAGACAGAGAAGTCACAGCCACGGAGGTAGAAGAACCAAGAGAAAAATCCAAGTGAAAAAAGTACTAAAGTATTCCTCCAAGTGAGTAATTGTTCAGCTAATAGTAAGCACTAAGAATTGGCCATTTGATACAGTAACATGGAAGCCACTGGTGAACATGATGAGAGCAGTTTTGGGGTAGTGATGGGGATCAAAGCATTGCTGAAATAAGTTAAAGGGATAATAAAAGGAGAAGAATTGGGGATGGAGAATAAAACCATTGTTTTCAAGGAATTTTGCTCTTAAGTGTGAAGTAGAAATGGGGCGGTATCTGGAGAACAAGGTGGGATCAAGGGATTTTATTTTTATTTTTTATTAATTTGTTTATTTTAATTAATTAATTTTTTATTTTAATTTATCAATATACACTGTAGTTGATTTTCATGTCCCTTCACCGATTCTTCTTCACCCTCCCACTCTTCCCTCCCACCCATCAACTTCATATCTGTTCACTCGTTTTAACAAGTTCAATGAGTTGCTGTGATTGTTGTTTCTTCTTCCCTGCACCCCCCACCATTTGTTTGTCTATCTATCTATCTATCTATCTATCTATCTATCTATCTATCTATCTATCTATTTATTTATTTTCATCTCCCACAAATAAGTGAGAACATGTGGTATTTTTCTTTCTGTGCCTGACTTATTTCACTTATTATAATTTTCTCTAAGTCCATCCATGTTGCTGCATATGGCAGCACTTCATTCCTTTTTTATAGCAGAGTAGTATTCCATTATGTAGATATACTACGGTTTCCTTATCCACTCATCTGATGATGGACATTTGGGCTGGTTCCAACTCTTGGCTATTATAAATAGTGTTACAATAAACATTGGAGTACAGGTAAAGTGACTTTATTTTTAAACAGAAGGTAGGAAGTACAACATGTAAGTATTCTGACAGGAGTGACAGTGGCAAAAACTGAGGTTGAAGAAGAGACAGATAGATGTTCTTGATTAGTCAAGAGAGAATAAAATCTAGTACAAGCAGAAGGGTTACCTTGTAATAAGAGAAGGGTCAACTAATACAAGTAAAAGGAGGGGAGGCAGAGTATATAGTAAAGATGTGAATTGGTTTCTGAATGTCGTGTTGAGAGTCTACTTCTCCTACACGAACGTCAAAGCCCCATACTGGGTTGCCTTGCTCCACTCTGGCTCCCACCACCCTAACTACATGAAGATGACTGCTTTGCTTGATTTCACCTAACAGATTTAGTACTGAATTTTTCAGGGAGAGAAGGAAAGGGGAAGAAGAATAGGAACAGGATTAGGATATGAGGTCCACTTGTTGTTCTTTGTGTTTTCTTTATGAAATAAGAATAAAAGACAAGCTGAAAATCTTGACAGGGAAGAAGGTATTAAATGCTTAAGGAGAATAGAGAAAGTGGAAAATTTTTATCTAGAAGCACGGAAGTGTGAAAGGATAACTAAATGTCATTGAATACATGGCCAACACTCAGGGCCACTCTACTTTGATGATTTACAAACCTTTGAACATTCCAAAGACTCTCATTCACCTTTTGCACCAGTATAAATTTTAGGCTCTTGAGAATACAATCCTTTGCCTGTCTCCCCTCATCCCCACAACTGCTGTCCCTTCCTTCATCAATTCCTAAAAATCCAAGTTCTACTTCAACTGTTAGCTAATTTATTTATTCTTTTAGCAAGCATTCATTGAGTACCTACTGTATTCTGGGGAAGTGAAGACAAGACAATTGGAAAAGATTGTAGACAACACACCTTGTAAGGTATTTCTAAAGGCACACAGTAACTTTTGTTAGCAAGATTATGATAGTATTGCCCCTCCTTTTGTAGAAAGCATTGATAGAAAACCAGGAGTATATCAGCAGTGCATATACAAGTGGCATCTGTTATAGAGGTGTGTTGTGTCAGAAAATATTTTATACTGGAATTCCCATCCCACCCCCAACAAAAAATGAAAGAAGCAATGAAGATCACTAGGAGTATAGAAAACTGGAGAGGAAGTTCTCATTCTCGGTGGATAGGAAGGTATACAGGGGCAGAAGTACACATTTCCTCACAGCACAGGACCAAATTTTCCAGATGCTGAGGAAACTGCCAAATACAAATCCTCAGGACCATTGCCCACCAACCTTTTCTCTCTGCTCTTCTGAAAGCTCCATGCAAGGATTCAGAGGGGAAAACTGTTATTTTTCTAAAATCTACTCTATTCTATGCATATATTTGCATAAAATACCACATTTAATTCTTTTAACAGTCTAACCAAGTGCAAAATTTCATTTTAAAGAGAGAGAAACTAAAACAGAGAGAGGCCTTGTAACTTGCCTATGGACACACAGCTAGTGAAGGCAGAACTAACTAGGATTCAAATTTTGGTTCTGTAGTTTATTGTTCTTGCTGGTACCTCAGAGAAGGCTGGTGGGAAAAAAGTAGTATCTATCCCAGCTTTCTATCTCTTATCCCAAAGTGTTTCAGATGTTGTTTCTAAAATGCAAGGGATAAATTCTACAGATTAGGCTGGGAGTATGGAGTACTGGAGAATGGAGCAACTCAGATAAAGCAGATTCGCTTCCTTAGCAACCTCCCGAGAAAAGGCTTTGGCTGTAGCCAGAAATCAACAGGAGCTGCTTCTCAGAGGGGAAGCCAGGTTAAAAGTAAGTAGAGGGCTCTTCCCTTCAGTCTTCATCAGAGTCTAAGGAAAACCCTGAAACTTGACCTGATCACCTAAGGGTTTTCTCAATACTAAAGGATACCCTCTGCCCAAAGCAGTTTTTGCAATAAGTGAGAACTGAAGACAAAACACTTCTGGTAATAACCCTTCATTCATAAAGATAATGCCTTCCTGGTTACTCCTTCTATGGAAGATCCTATATCTACCAGTTACTAATAATAACTTTCTGATTATATAACTGTCCAGTGGAGATGAACAAAATGGGAACTGGAGATGATTTGTAAGAATATTGTGTTCATACATTGTTCTAATGATAGTGTAGAATTTACTCTTATATGTCACAGGATTCAAGCAAACTTTCTAAACAGGTTCAGAATACAGAATAGGACTTAATTTTTCGTTTGTATAGATTTAAGTTGTATAACATACATATGCATTATAAAATGATTACTACAGTCAAGCTAATTAACATGTTCCTTTCCTTCTGTAGTTACTGGGGGACAAAGGTTGAGGAGAATGAGAATACTATGATCTACTCTCTGAGCAAAGCCTAATGGATTTAGTTCATCATAGAAGAGGTTGTTTTGATATAGAAATAAGACTGTTTCCTTAATGGCCCTGCCTGGAGGAATCATCACTGCTGTAAAAAGCTCCTATGGACAGCCTTTACAGACTGACCAGGGTGTCAATAGATTTTTCTCCTCTAACTTAATGTGGTGATTCTAATTAGAAAAGTTTTCAAATCTCTTACTGCAGATGAGCTCAGCTTCACAGGCTGATGTTCATTAAGGATATGGACACTCCGCTGACCACATACATTTCATATTTCTTCCTACTGAAGGATTACATGGGATGTTGGATCAGGGCTGCCATAGCAGTGTGGATGTGCGTGGATATGCTCTGGTGGAGAGCACACAACAGAGGTAATAGGATTCTGTTATGGTTTTTAATTCTGTAAATTAGTGGATGAGGCAACAAGTTTAAAATTAAAGGAAAATGAACAGAGAGAAGGCTAGAATAAAAATGTAGGCCTGTACTTTGTATGATAAAGGTAAATGTGGGAATCATAAAATAAACTTTTATTTTGCAATCTGTTGTTTCAACAAACTTTTAATATATAACTGTTTCAATCTGCTTCCAAATCAGCATCCCTTTGTAAACACATGTTAAATTTGAGCACAAAGAGATGGACAAGAGCAATGCATCACTTAACTGCATCAATATTTTTTGTAGTTGATTATGTAAAAATCAGAAGCAGATTTAGCCTTCTCTGTGGACTGTAGAGACTAAGGGTTTGTTGACCATATTTCCACTTCATAAACAAAGCTATCCAACCAAGAATTATTTACAAACTGGAAATGTGGTCAAACACACTGTTCCTAATGTTTTGTTTGCTCTTCTAGGCTGAAAAATTGATAGTTGTGGAGATTTCTATAAAATTAGATATGTAGAATTAGGAAAATGGAAGAAAATAATCTGTAATATAGAAACTAATAATACCTGATAATTAGCAATTGCTATTTTGGTGGATAAATCAGAAGGAATAAAGTAATTTCTATATTTTGTTTCAATATTCACTAATTTAAAACATGATTAAGTTTTATATTTATATGCACTTCACTGTATTTATAACACTACCGCAAAAGACTGAGGAATCAAGATCCAATTGTCAGAAGCCAGAATAATGGAAATTAGTCTTAGCTATAAGGGGGTAGAATCTAAAATTTACAAATCTTTTTTACTTATTTTTCCTCATTCTATATTTATAACAACCCCTACAGAGTGTCAAAAGATACATTACCCTCATTTTATAAATGAGGAGACAAAGGTTCAGAACAATTTTATATCATAACAAAAACAACACCAGACTAAGTTCCACCAACTCAACCTCTATTTAAAAATAATGGCTTTGGTAAGTCAGTTAACTCTATTATGCTTCTGTTTTCTATCTTGTAAAATCTGGAGCAGGAATTTATTTCAAAATCTTTGAGATCTCTACAATTTTTTAAAAAGTGGTGGTTTCTTGACAGAACCAGTATCACATTACAGTCACTAGTGAAATGAGGATAGTACACAGGCCTCCTGACTTTCACCACTATCTTGATGATGAAACACATCTGAAATCAAAAGCTGAGCTGCAGAAGATGTATAGTTCTTTGCTTTAATTCTTCATTCAAAGTCATCAGAAACATGCAAAACTTAGTCTAACTTAAAAATAAATCTTCCTGTAAAAAAAAGTGATAAATTTTCTTCGCTTAGAAAAAAAATGAAAACCTAAAAATACTGATTTTATCATGTTATGCCTAAGTTAATGTATACAGGAAGCAACACCATAATACTTTTTATAAACATCACCCTGATTGAACTTAACCATACACTTACTCAGTATTTGGACCCAAGTGGCTGAACACTTCTTAAGAAAATTAGACAACTGAGATATACCAGATTAGTGTCTTCCCAAAATTCCTGTCTACTTGGAACTTGTGAATATGAGTGAGATCATATTTGGAAAGAGGATCTTTGTTGATGTAATCAAGTTAAAAAGAGGCCATACTAGATTAGGATGAGATTAAACCCATGTCTCCCTTTAGCTACAGTCATATTTCTTTGCTAATTTTCACAGCAAAAGTTCTTGAGCCATTTGACCTTGTTTCTATTTTCCTACCTCACCTTCTTGACACATGCCACTGAGGATCTATCTTCTCCATTTCACTGAAACTGCACTTGCCAAGATCACCAGCCTCTTCAGTGTTGCACAATTCTAAATTTCTGTTTCAGTCTTCATCTTCTAGACTCTTCAAGGGCATTTCACACTTGTACACAAACTTCACTTTCTTGAAATGCTATAATAATAATGATGATGATGATGATGATGATGATGATGATGATGATAATTATTATTATTATTTGATGTACCACATTTTCCAGAGTTTTGTTTTCAATTTTCTTTGTCCTTATAAGTAGGGAAATTGAGACAAAGACATATACAGAGGGAGGAACATCATGTGAAGGTAGAGGCAGAGACAGAGGTGATACATCTACAAACCAAGAATATCAAGGATTGCCAGCAACCACTAGAAGCTAGGGGAGGGTTATGGGACATCTTCTCTGTCAAAACTCCCAGAAGGAACCAATCATTCCACCATCTTGGTTTTGGACTTCTGGACTCCAGAATTGTGAGAGAATAAATTTCTGTTGTTTGAAGCCACCCACATTGTGGTACTCTGTTACAGCAGCCCTAGAAAACTAATATATAGACAAACTTAATATTAATAACTACATATTAATATTAATATTAATAACTACATATTAATATTAATATTAATAACTATTTTAATTGAACTCTCAACACTGCCCCACAAGTTTGCTCTCCCACTATTTCACATCTCTTTTCTTTTTCCTCCAAACCCTCACGTCAGCTTATATTGTCTTCATTCTTACTTGAGACAAAAGAAGTCATCAGATAGAAACTCTTTCATCTGTCCATCAACAAATGCACTGCCCTGTTGCCATCTACTCCCATATCATGACACATACTTGATCTCCCAAAAGATGACATGACTCTGCTTTCTCTTCCAAATGTCGTTCTATTATTTGTGCTCTGGATTCTGTACTATCACACATCCTCTAACATCCTACTCCTGTCATTTGACATCTCCTTCTTAAGAAAAAAAAAAGAAAGAAAGAAATTCCTGTTTTGGTCTTCATCTTCTAGACTACTGAAGGGCATTTTACACTTATAGACTGACTCCACTTTCTTGAAATACTCGTAGTAGTAGTAATAGTAGTAGTAGTAGTAGTAGTAGTAGTAGTAGTAGTAGTAGTAGTAGTAGTAGTAGTTTATTATTTGATGTATCATATTTATCAACTTTTCATTTTCAATCTCTTTTGTGGGCTCTTTCTCATCTTGCTGATGTCTAAATGCTGGAGTGAACCAGTTTTAGATCTTCTTTTATATGACCAAGTGAATTAGTCTAGTGCCATGGCTTTTAAATATCATCTATATGCTAAAGACCTGAAATATTTTATCTCCACTTCTTAGCTCCCTTATATACTCTATACTCTTAAACACAATTCCATTTGAATGTCTAATAGGACCAAGTTACAAGCTGAACTACAGATCCACTCCAAAATTTTACTTTGAGTTTACCCCATATCAGCAAACAGCAGCAACACCTACTCCATCATTCAAGTCAAAACTCTGAGTCACTCACAATTCTTCTCTTTTGCTCACCACCCCCTCCCCACAGCCAATTCACCAAATCCTGCTAGAGCAGCAACACCTACTCCATCATTCAAGTCAAAACTCTGAGTCACTCACAATTCTTCTCTTTCGCTCACCACCCCCTCCCCACAGCCAATTCACCAAATCCTGCTAACTCTTCCTCTAAAATATATTCAAATTTTGCCCATCTCTTCACATTTATTATCATGACCTTGTCCGAAGCCCCCATCATCTCTCACATATGCCACTGTCATAATAAATTATATATATTTTTCTGCTCTTGACCCCTGTGATCCATTCTCTACATAGCATCGAAGTGATCTTCCATTATTACACACCCACCCCTGCTTAAAACCCTCTGATACCTGTCCTATTCAGTGATTTTTTTTTTATATTCAACTTTTTACAATGGTCCTGCAAAGTCTATTCATTGTTGTAACTTCATTTTCTACCAATTTCACCCTGTCTCAGAATGGTCCAACTACACTGGCTTTTTTTTCTTTTCCATGAACATGCTATGCTCCTTTTGGCCTTGTAGTCCTTGAACTCATTTGCTCCCTATGCCATATTTAATGTTCCCTCTGCCCGAGTTCTCTTGCCCTCGATCTTCATGTAATGAAGTTCTTCTCATTTTGCAGGTCTTAGTTCGGTTATTGCCTTTTCCAGGATGGCTTCACTGAGCATCTAACCCCACCTGCTACACTCCATCATGTTACCCTGTTTCATTTACTTCTTCGCACTTATCACTATCTGCTTCACTGAAATATAAACCCCTTAAGAGTGGGGCCATGATTTCCTTATTCATCATTCTATCCCCAGGGCCTGGCATAGAAAAGGTCAACAACAAATATTTATTGATGAAGGCTTACTATTCCATAGTGCAATGCAAAAGGCAACCAATTTAATCACAAGTATATTATAATTTCTAACACATAAAAAACCCCCACATGATGTGATTATCATATATTTTGTGTCCATTCATAATTTGCAGTTAAAATATAGAAATCGTTTCTCCAACTTACAAACTTCAGACCTGTTTTGCCTTAATTTGGAGAGTTTCATAATTAGATAAAAGGTATAAAGTTGTCATGGCAGCTGACCGATTTTTGGAGGTAAGCCTGTTTTGCTCGTCCTTGGACAACACTTCCAAAAGAAAGTGCTTGTGCTCAGAATGGCCAGGGCTTTTAGTGTATATGCTAACATTTTATTGGCCCCTTTACTGTTATCAAAGCAAAATTATTGAGACATCCCTTATATTCTAAATATTTCTCTTTTTCATAAGACTACTCATTTTTGACAGTTTAAGTTTCCAGCAGGGGATACATATTCAACTTTGTCCTACAAAGCTGATTGGAGGGGAAAAAAGGAAAAAGACATAACTCACAGGATTATTTTTTTCTGGGTCCTTATACCCCTTTGAAGATGGGAGAAGGAACAGATCTTGAATAAGTGTTATATGTAGAGACTTGGTTAGGTATTTCATACATTTTATCTCACTCAACCCTCCTAGAATAACCCTTCAAAGAAGATAGGGAGACTGACTTAAGAGGTTTTCAGATTTTCAGTCTACTCTGTGATTGTTGAGCATAGCTCTGCTCACAACCAAAGTTCATATTCTGTCACTCTACTCTCTGTGAATGTCTCTGATAACAAAGGAATGCCATTTTAAAAATAAAATATATTAAGTTAGATAGGGGGCCTTCTCCTGGCTGAGTATGTACTTTGATAATATGCTTGGTTACACATAAATACCACCAAAGGAAACTTCAAAATAGTGTTCCCCTATTTTCTATAAAGGTGGTTTTATTCCAGAAGGACAACTCTGAAATGGCTTGAGAGCAAACTAATCTTCAGGACTTTATCAGCATATTGTTGAAATGTCTCCTTTATATATCGGTTTTCTTATACTATTTCAGACAAACAACAAAAAATAGTTGTTGATTTTGTTCTTGGTAAAAATATCTTTTAAGCAGAAAAAAATCCAAACTTCCAATTCCATTGACCCTATGTAAACATTTCAAGTTCAAAGCTGATTTTAAGTTTGGCAGTTTCTATTGCCTGCAATATAAAGGTGAGGGAAATCTAAGATTAGACCTTTGACCGTGGGAAAAAAAGATGTAATTGAGGGAAACCAGAAGACATATATTTCAGCTCACTCCCACTGAAAAATAAGAACTACCCACCTCAGGTAAAGGCATTTTTGAAGATTGCAGAATATTAATGAAAAAAATGGTGACTGTGGTGAAAAGCCTCTTGAATGTACATTAATTAATTTGTATACATCTTGTATATTCCTTAATGCAGAATTGGAACACATGATCTGAATACAGAACAAAATAATTTAAATCATAATCTTTTCAGAAAATTTGAAAATTATGTTTACAGAAGAATGCATTTTTTATATAAAAAATCAAGAATATATCCAGAATATACAAGGAACTCAAACAACTCAACAGTAAAAAAACAAATAACCCAACTAAAAAATGGACAAAGGAGCTGAATAGGCATTTTTCAAAGGAAGACAAATGAAAGGCCAACAGACACATGAAAAAATGCTAAACATCACTCAGCATTCAGGAAATGCAAATCAAAACCACTTTGATATACCATCTCACTCCAGTTAGGATGGCTAATATCCAAAAGACTGAGAATGATAAATGCTGGCGAGGTTGCAGAGAAAAAGGAACCCTCCTACACCATATGACCCAGCTATTCCATTGCTGCATATATACACAGAGGAATGGAAATCATCATGTCGAAGGGATACCTGTACTCCCATGTTTCTTGCAGTGCTATGTACAATAGCCAAGGGTTGGAACCAGCCTAAATGCCTATCATCGGATGAGTGGATAAGGAAAATGTGATATAGCATCTACACAATGGAATTCTACTGTGCTATAAAAAAGAATGATATACTACTACTCACAGCAACATAGATGGACTTAGAGAAAATTACGTTAAGTGAAATAAATCAGGCACAGAAAGAGAAATATTGGATGCTCTCATTTATTTGTCAGAGCTAATAAAAATAAATACACAAACAAATATGTTGGGGGGAAGAAGATACAACAAGCACAACAATTCCTTGAGCTTGCTAAGACAAGTGAACAGATATGATGTTGATGGGGGAGGGGGAGAGGGGAAAGAGAGGAATTGGTAAAGGGACATGAAAATCGATTACATTGTATATTGATAAATTAAAATAAAATTTTAAAAAATTATATTTTAACATCTTAAAAAACAGGAATATTTTATAAAATGGATGCCTGTACACATTACTTTCTGTATCTACTGCTTAACCTCCTCTATCTCCTTTAACAGTACACAGACATGCAGTGATTTTTCTTTTTGTCAAAGAAAGTGCTACAATTTCTAAAGCTGCGCATTGAGTGTTTCTGAGCCATAGCCAAAAGCTATTTCAAAATGAGGACAGATTTCTTTTCTCCCAGGGGACAGACAGCATGATGCTTCTTCAGCCCTGCATTCTAAGCCTTTTCTCCCTCAGATCTTATCCAATACCAGGCATAAAAAGACACTTTTACTATTAAGATGCTGACAGCAATCAAGATGGGATTACGTTCATTTTTTAATGTTAAATTAAATCATCTGTAGTTCTGTAACGATGAATTTACCCATTCATTTAAAGAGAAACAAAAGAGATTTCAACCACTCCATCAGAAGGGAAACAATGACCAAATTGTTCTCAGTTATGGGTCAAAAATGGGCCATTGTGAATGCAGTTGAACATAATTATGACATACATTCATAATTCCTGGCATTGTCTCCGTTCTCATCAAAGAGCATACAAAGAGAGCACTTTAGATACCAAAGGTTACAACCATCTCATCTTCCTGACGGGTCACTGTGTTTTGTCAAGCCTGGCTTCACCCTTCATTTTATTTGCATCTGTTATAGTAAAACAGCAGTGCATTTGTTATTGTTGCAGAGTTTTCCTAACATAGTGCCTTTTTCAGGTTTTCGTAGAGCTTGAACAACTTGCAGATGAATTCTCACAACATCCCTTCAGATTTCCCACGTGGATTCAAACACAATATGCAATTATGTCATTTACATCAGTAGAGAGAAACCAAGAAAGGTTAATATCCCAGTGCTTTTAATGGAGTTTTTTCTGCCTCATACCATTTTATTTCTCTATAAGGGGAAAAAAAATGCAGTTATAGATGGTGATAAAAGAGCTGAACCAAATAATCCTGGACCATATCAGTGATATTGAGTCAAGCCTTAGCCCTCAGATTCTTCCTAACTTGCAACAGTTTGATCACAGGAACATTCCTCATCACCATTTGATCAGTAGCTGCAGGGGATAGTGGTCAGAAAGAACAACGGTTAGGAAGGGGCAGAAAGGGAAAGTAATGTAAGTACATTTTGGGTGTGAATCATTTGCTTTATAAAGAACAACAGTACATATCAGTAACTTTCAAATATCACTGATATACCAATCTTACTGTGAAAAGAAAATAAGAAAAATATATTTTAACCACTATTTTAGTGCTTTTGTTAGTTTTGGTGTGTATGTGAAAGAGGGAGAGTTTATGTATATTTACACTGCCTTTGCAGAATTTTTTTGTCAGGACCAAGATTCTAGATTGCTGCTTGGACTAGACTTGTTCAGTGAAAAGTAAGTGCGTGAATATTTCTATAGCACTACTGCTGCTTCTTTCTTGTCAACTGCCATACCAGGGCTTAGGCAAGGATAGGATATCACATAAGGGAAGGCCAAGCAAATGTGTGGGGTTGAGCAGAAGCTAGGGACTGACACAAAGGACAGTTGCCAATGAGATACCAAGCTATGCAGCATAAAGGAACATGGATCCAAGGTGAGAGATGAATGAATCCAAGAAGGAGGTCAGGCAGAACTCAGGTTCCAGAAACTGAGGATCGAGATCTAAGCAGCAGAGATAGACACTTGGACATTTAAAGAGAGCACTCAGAGCCAAATCTAGGCATCAAGAGACTCGATATCAAGGACAGGAATCCAGACAATTAAAGATGGTATCATCTTCAGCTCAAAGACAGAAATGCACTATCAAATGCGAAGTTGTGAAGAAAACTTAAATACATATTACTAAGTGAAAGAAGTCAATCTGAAAGGCTAAGTACTTAGTATATGATACTAATTATATATGACATTCTGGAAAAAGCAAAACTATGGAGATAGTAAAAAGATGAGTGGTTGCCAGGGGTTAGGAAGGAAGGAAAGATGAATAAGTGACACGCAGAGCATTTTTATGTTACTATAATGGTACACATGTCATTATACATTCGCCAAAATCTACAGAATGTACAACACTAAGCATTAGCCCTAACAGAAACTATGGACTTTGAGTGATAATGATGTTTCAATATAGGTTCATCAGTTGTAACAAATGTACCACTGTGATGGGGGATGTTGAAAGTGGGGTGGTTGTATGTCTGTGTTGGGGGAGGGTGGTAGGAGGTATATGGGAACTTTCCCTCCTTTCCACTTAATTTTTCGGTGACCCTAAAACTGCTCTAAAAATAAAGTCTGTCTGGTGGATGGGGGGAAGAAGGCGGTACCATCAAGGTCAGAACAGAAGCAGGAGTAACGCTGCTTTAGCATGGACCCAGAACCTCAGTTAAAAAGGATCTCAAGCCTATCTTACTGTCCAGGGCTGGGCCCAACCTTAGAAATAAAGATACAAGAGTGAACCCAGAGTTGAATGATGCCATGGACTGAGTTATGTACCCTCACAAATTCATATGTTAACCCCTTAGTCCCCAATGTGATAGTGTTTGGAGATGGAGTCTTTGGGAAATAATTAGATTTATATGAGGTCATGAGGATGGGGCCCTCATAATGGAGTTAGTGCCCTTATGCAAAGGGACATGAGAGGGCTTGTTCACTCTTTCTCTGCTGTGTTAGAACACCTCAAGAAGGCAGCCAACTGCAAGCCAGGAAGAGAGCACTCACAAGAACCTAACCATGTGGGCATGCTGACCTCAGACTTCCAGCCTCTGGAACTATGAAAATAAATGTGTTTTGTTTAAGACAACCAGTCTATGATGTTTTGTTATGGCAGCCCAAGCAGACTAAGACAAGTGAGATCTGTCAGGTCCTGCTTCTCCTAAACCAAGTCCCCTAAAGCTCAACCTAAAATTTGGATGTGGGAGATGTTGACTGTACTCTTCGGCTTCCAGACATCCAGGCCTTTCAATTTTCTCTCTACAGAGAGATACATTTAACTCTTTTGCTAAATGCAGAAGAAATTGCTGAAGGCAAAAAGAAGCACTTATATGTCTACAATCCAATTTGCTTTGCAAATGAGTACTATGTTACTCTGAACGAATACCTATTGTTCTTTAGCATAAACGATGTGAAAATCTTAAGAATATAAAAGTGACTGAGGTGGTGGATTTACCCACAAGTCCTCTAGGCCCTTCTGTGTTAGGTAAAAATGCAAAGGAAAACAAAGAAAATATGGATAAATATGATGCTTTATTTCATCTGTTTTATAACCCTGTCATTAAAATCGCTTCAAAGTAGAGTCACTCTCTGGTTCTTGTGGTCTTGAATTTGCTGAAAAATTCCATATTCATCATAGCCATTCCCCACATATTCTGACTCTTATTTCCAGAGTAACACATCTTCATCATTTTAAACTATGTTGAAAGTTTGCCCTAGTGTTCTGTTTTCATTTTGATCTTCCCTTAAGGGACAATGACCAGAATCTGTGACATGCCTCAGATTATGGCACACTAAGGCTTTGTGAAGGGCCACTATCATTCGCCTGTGTTCTTCCTGACTCTGTGGTCAGGAATTGGGAGGGGGACTTGGGGTAAGCATCCTGCCTCTGTGAAGCAATCGGTACATGCAAAGTGATGTAACCATTACTTGTGCTTTTGCTAGCCTCAGTAAGAAAATAAAACCCCCAAAATTCTTTTTTGACGTGACACCAAAGATGACAATAGCAATAATAGAAACTAAAAAGGAACACAATTTCAGTTATAAGAGAATCTCAGCATTTCCCCAGGCTTTTAAAAGAGGGAAATTGGAGGCCTTCAAGTAGGGAAAGAAGGGTGGGAGAAGTAGCATTCAGGGAAAAGGAAGAAGTCGGGATTCAAACTGACTCCTAAGTAGCCTGTTCTGTAGATATTACACCAGCATCACTGAAGTGCTGCTCATCGGGTTTGGCTCCCATAGCTCTCCTCAGCCCTACATCTGCTCGGGGGCTGGAAGACCTACCTTAGTATTCAGAAGCAATTTCCTCTCTAGTGCTGTAATTCACTGAAATAACAACTTCTTTTTTTTTTTTTTTTTTTTTAAAAAAAGATGACCGGTAAGGGGATCTTAACCCTTGACTTGGTGTTGTCAGCACCACGCTCAGCCAGTGAGCAAACCGGCCATCCCTATATGGGATCCGAACCCAGGGCCTTGGTGTTATCAGCACCACACTCTCCCGAGTGAGCCACGGGCTGGCCCTCAACTTCTTATACTAGCACCATGTATTGAGGGCCTAGCAAGTGCTAGACACATCCCTAGAGCAAATTTCCTAACTGTCTCTTCTCTTCATTTTCTACAAAAGACACAGAGATTCAGGGATGGTAACTAACTTGACTAAAATCACAAACCAGCAAGTATGAAAGACAGAACTTTAACCCATGATTCTAGAATTACGGCCCATTTAGCCAGAAGTAGTGGTGCTGTGCTAGGGTTATAAGTAGTAAGAAATTTGATGCATTATTTTGTGTTAAAATAAGCATGCACAGCTATTTTATATAACACAATGCCAAGTTAACAAGGATTTTAAGATAAGATATGAAACTTCAAAGAAATTTCTAGGTATATTAGGCCACTGCGGGGTATATCCCCAGGTCCACCTTCAATTTCATTCTCCCATGTTATTAGCTGCTGTTGGGCTGAAAAGTGGGGGGTATCCTCTTTTCCTGCAACCTCTTTCATAGCAGTAAGAATTACAGTTTTTGTAGATAAAATTTCTGAGGAAAAAATGGGACACAGCATGCCAAATAAAATGGCAAAACCTTAGGCATAGAATAAAATCTAGAACCTTTATGTTTTAGTTGACATAGTCCCCAAGTTTTCACTTCATTCCTGTCTCATGGGCACTAGCCAAGATTATCAGGACAGCCAGCTTGATGTGGATTTGAGTCGCCACTGTGTGTAGCTTTGGAGGCATTCTAAATTTCTCCTCAAAACCTCCTTCCTCATCCCATCTCAGGAAAGGGCCCCACAAGTGGCCCAGGATCTGCTCCATTTCAGCTCCATAGCCATCTTGACTTGAAGAAACACCTCTGTGTGGCTCCAAATATCCCTCATGCAAGTCATTTCACACTAACTATAGATGGTTTCTTTGCCCTCTGAAAGCCAGGAACATGTGCTTGCAGATTCCTCCCAAGGATGCTTCCTTGTTGCGGCAATCGTCCCCTGGCACATGACACATCCCTCTCCACCTTCTTCATTCCTTTGAACCATAACTTCTACCCCCAGTAATATTTCAAGATGGGCTCACTTTCCAGTCTAGGTGAGCACAAGAGGCCAATTTTCTGAGCATTCAAGTGCCCTCAATGTCTGCTGCCATCATCCAAGCAGAACCTCCATCCCATGACACTCCCAGCCAGGCTGATGCTATCTCTACCTTCCAGCAGTATTTTGCCCAAGGTAGGAAAGTTTGGCAATCACAGCTTTAAAATCCTATGGTAAAACCCAGTTTTCTGTAATTCAAAACTAAGTAGAAGCCTGTTATATACAGTAGACATAAAGCTTAAAAAATGAAGACAAGATCTCGAAACGCCTCTTTTCCTCTTTTATCCACCATGTTCCCATCAAAACGTATGGTCACTGAACTAGATCCTAAAGCAAGGTGTAGTTAGTGGTGAATGAACAGTGAGCCTAAATTTTCTTCTCAAGAATGAGAAATTATTGACCCAGTGAATCTCCTGTCAGTGAAGTGGGTGGAAGTTCCTTGTGCACACAGGCTGCTGCTCCCCCGTTTCCACCACCATCTTACAATCTGGAAGAGCTGGCAGCAAAATTCACAGAATCACATGGCCTAATGCCATCCACCTGCTGTCCTTTTACCTTTGAAAACAGCTTTGTTCCCTCAGTAAAACAGTAAAAGTAGTTGTTCAATGGCAAAGAATATATTTAAAACCTATAGTGAAAAGTATCCAGATACAGAGATTTCCTATCCAGCTTTTTTCTATTTCTGCTTTGTAGCAAATTCCGTAATGAAAAACTGGAAGTAAATAACTCTTCATTGTCCTCATCCCTTTCCAAATGAACTTGCCAATCTTCCAGTCTTCCCTTCCATCAAAAACTTACCAGATTTGAAAGCCTGCAAGATATTATCCAAATTCACCTCATTCTGCTTCTAATCACAAAAGCACAATACCCTTTCATTTCTTAACAGAACATGATTTTGGTGTGGAAGTTCTTTATTTTGATACAAATCTCATTCTGCAAAAAAACACGAATAGTCAATATTTCCTCATGTATCATGCTGTTCATCTACAATAACCAATTTATTCATAGAGATTTATTACCTTACCACAACCCACTGCTTAGCACTGACAAAGCTGATAAGAAATTCACTGTATTTATGAAACCACAACCATTTCAGTTAGGTGAAAAGGAGAAAGTTATAAAGATGCACAATGAGTCTGTTCTTAACATAACTTGAGATGGAATCATAGGGTGGTGAAAATGACACGGCCACCTTAAGTAAGCATGTGCTAACAAATGTGGCTGAGGTTCTCCTGGGTTTCTTTTGGGGGAATTTCTCTTAAGCAGAAACTGTGTGTACGAAAATGCCAACTCCTTCACATCTTTCACAAGTATGTGTTGGTGTTGTTTCCACTAAGTGCAAATTTGATCTTTTATAAAATCATGCTTAAAGCTAATATCACAGCACATCACTAGACTTCTGTATGCTTTTAAGGGGCTGAATAATTGCATTCATTTAGAAGCTACCTTGTGATATGTATAAAACAGAAATCTCATCAAGTTTAGCTAATTACAATGGAAGTCAAATTCCATTCCCCAAATGTAAATAAAGGCTTCCTACTATTTGCTTACTTACGTTTTCCTCAGAAGAATTCTTGTCCTTGAAATCAATGGTAACTAATTTACTCGGCAGTATTGCTTTAGTTTCCTGGCATGAGAAGTGAGGTATTTTGGAAAGTGGAGAATTGTAGATCCCTTCAACTCTATATTTATACCTTAAAAAATTTAATTATAGGGGGCTGGCCATTTAGCTCAGTTGGTTAGATTATGGAGCTGATAACACCAAGGACCAGAGATTTAAAAAAAATAATAATTGCAGTATTATAATCTTACAAATACGTTTTACATATTTCAATCACTCCAAGAACATATATTATTTTAATCTGATTTCAATCCTCTCCTCCACTCTTCAAAGTATGTAGAACAGGTATTTTCACTGAACAGAGGGAAAAAACTAAAGCTCATAGAAGTTAAATGACTTTTTCAAAGTCACTTACCTTGTGAGTGGAAGACACAGTATCAGAACCTGGGTCTTTAGACTCCACAAAAAAATGTTCTTTTTACCAATATAGCCTTTTGAAAATCCCTTTTGAAAATATCATACATAGTTCCCTGTCTCAATAAAATAGAAGTTTCTGAAAATACTTTAAAATTTTCTTGATGAATCAAAACAGGTTTTTGAACTGACAAATTGAAGTATGCAGTAATAAATTGCTATTTTCTGCACTTTGGAGGATGAAATATTGCTTTCCCCAACACTGTATAATTCCAGAATGTTGTGCTGTTCTAATTGGTGAGCTTTATTCTTAAATTGGCACTAAGAATCCCTAGAGGGTTACTGAGCTGTGCAGAACTTAATTTATCCTTGCACTAAATGTCCTCAGAATGTCGTAGTGTTCTGACGGATGTTTGTCTCCCTCGTCCCCATTGCAGTCTGCAGAAACTCCCGCCATTGTTCAGGTATCAGCAAGTGTTGCACCACCATTCCTAATTCTGAAAGGTACTTAAAACATCATCTTTTTCTGCTGTTCTTATTTTTCCCTGTCTCAATCATCTTTAATCTTGCTAAGATTTAGGTAATTACATTTAGCATCCAGTGAGAGTGTTCTTTTCGTCAGTTTGATGAACTAAATAATTATATAGCCATTTCCTCTTACATTTTAATCTTTGTATCTGTGGTTCTTTTCAGAAACTGTTTTCACTGTTCACATTTAGAATATATGTATACAAGGGTACTTCAAAAAGTTTTTAGGGGGCTGGCCAGTTAGCTCACTTGGGAAACTGTTGTGCTGATAAACACCAAGATCAAGGGTTCAGATCCCCATACAGGATAGTGGCAAAAAAAAAAAAAAGTTTGTGGAAAATATTACTGAAAGATAATACAAATCTTGGGCTGGCCCAGTGGCGCACTGCTACAGTGCACCGCTTGAGAGTGCGGTGGTGCTCCCGCTGAGGGTTCGGATCCCACATACAGACCAGCGGCCACTCACTGGCTGAGCGAGGTGCAGGTGCAACACCGAGGGTTGCGATCCCGTTGCCGGTCCCGGTCCGGTACGGGTGCGACACTGAGGGTTGCAATCTGTTGCCGGTCACAAAAAAAAAAAAAAAAAGATAATACAAATCTTTCCATGAACTGTTTGACAACCCCTCATATCTTTATTTTGAGATTTGAATTCATGGTTGATCAAAGCTGTGATCAAAAATAAATAGGGATCTTGTTGTTCTAGAGAAAAATTATTCTGAATTTATAATAATTAAATTGTTATTGAAATAATAAAATGAAAGAAAATGATGTCTCAGTGTGGTAAGTAAAGCTACTTAAAGGATACTTTGAATCCCTTTAATTCTTGACACGTAGAAGTGGGAGTATGTAGTAAAATAATGGAATCATGGAATGTTGCAGAGAGCTTTGGTGAGCATCTGAAGCAGACCCTGAAATTCTTGACCTCTTTTTCTGAGTCCATATGTGAGATGATGCTCACAAGCATGAACTATTTCCCAAGTTTATTCCTGGCACACAAGCTACAAATCTACCACTCAAAAGTAGCATACAGGACTAAAAATGAGTGCGACTGATATTATGCTAGGAATAACCATCCCAGATAAAATATAAATCCTTATTTTCACATTTTATCTACCATTAGAAACAAATTAACAGCAAAACACATCGTATAGACTTTGATATAGCAAAGTGTCAGAAATGAGAGTCCAAATCATTGTTCAGCAATGGGGTTTCAGAGACAAAGAATGACCTAAGAACATACAGTAGGTGGTGGTAGTGCCAAGGTTGGAGCCCACATCTGTAAGTCCACTGATGTTTGGAGTATATTATGCTGCCTCACAATTAAAATGCAAGACCATGACATATTAAAACACTGGAGAAAGGCAACACAATTATTTTCAAACTTCACTCTACAAGGGGTCTTCAAAAAGTTCATGGAAAGATTTGTATTATCTTTTAATTCTATTTTTCCATGAACTTTTTGAAGTACTCTCGTATTATTGGAGCAGAGTGTTACTACTCTTAATAATAATGGCCATCAAATAATTGAAAAGTATTAATAGTGATAAATTGACAGCCAATGAGGACTTTAAGTTTTGTGACTTTCTGGCATGTAAAATTACCCAAAAGATTTAGAGAATTCACAAAAGACTCTTAAAATGGATGTAATTAGCATATCTTAGTAAAAAAAAAAAAACTCCAAAGCAATAGCACCATAATAACCAATAAATAGGTATGCGATACAAGATATAATTCTGATACCGAACAAAGCAGTTTCCAGTCGGCCTGAATCTACATGCCCAAAGTAGCAGGTGGAAAAGTAAAACTATCTTCATGCAATCATTTTGTATATCTGCCTTTATTTATTTTTCCTAAATTGGCTGATGGGACTGAAATCAGGCAGAGCTCTTGCTCTTTAGCCACTATGTCTAAAGCAGACAATATTATCGTTGGTGCTGATAGTAATCCCTGAACTAAAGAATGTACCTCAATCACACAGTTAGAAAAGTTAGTATAAATTTTATCACAAAGCTATATAAAATTAATCAAAAGAGAAAATGTGCAAAAATACTATAGGTCGAAGTATTAAGTTTTGGGATTTAATGGCAAAGTAGATACTATAAAAAAGTAGATACATACTTATAGTATCTTTTAAAAAAAAATATATATATTCAACAACACAACTTATGTTTCGGTAGGATGTGTCTTGCTTTTTCTTGTAGGTGATTTTTGACTCCATTAACCTAACTGCAGACAAACTGCTTGTCAGATACATGAGATATCCCACCTATTTCACACATGCTTCACTTATCTGCAGTGATAAAATTGGATTTCATATATTCTTTTGGGGTGAGAAAAATCTCGTCCTATTCTTCACTTGATCCTGAACCACCTTCTCTATGCTCTGTCAATGCCTATTACCCACTCATGGGTGATGATGCAGACAAAATAAAGATACACACACACACAAGAGGTCTTCAAAAAGTTCATGGAAAGATTCCTATAATTTCCTTTTTCCACAAACTTTTCAAAGTACTCGTGTATATGTGTATGTGTATGTGTGCATATATATGTATGTATATATGAAATCATCATAATACAAGATGTACTTAAAACTATTCTGTCATCAAAGCACTGTTTATGGTTGCCCACCTATGTGCTTTTTTTGACATAGAATAGACAAATCCTCTAACCAAGTCCAGCTCCTCTTCCTTTAAAAGTCAACAAACCAATGTGCCGCTAGAGAACAAACAGGGCAGGTCAATACAATTGGCCATTGTCAATAAGGAGCTTGTGGTTTGTCTTGAGCAAAGAGCCTGAAAAACAAACAAACAAACAAAAAACCCCACCAAGTTGAGAGATAAAGTCACAAATTGTAATGGTTTTTTGAATGGCAGCTTCACCTGCATTCTTTGAAATGTAAAGAGTAAAGCAATCTTCAGACATGAAACTGGAAATTTTATCCAAAGATGAAAGCCAAATCTTGAAAAAAGGTAGTTAAAGATGAATGGTTAAACAATTTTTGTAAAACCTGGAAAACAGATTTATTTTTAGCAAGTGTTTTATCTTAATGCATATTAGGGAATTCAGAATGTGCTTTGTATAAATAGATTTAAATGTACAATGATTTCAAGTTCCAAATGTGCAGCTAAAATATGTAATGCGTCACAGACTATTTATGTCAAGTACTTTGAACTTACAGACAGCCATCAACAAACAACCATTAGCCATCCATCTGGGAGGGGGGAAAAAAAGGAAAAGAAAGAAAAACATCTAGACTGTTTAGTCTTATGAAGCAAAGACATGCCTATGTTAAAAGATTTGAGGCTAACTGAGGATGTTAAATCAGTAGTAAGAAAACTATGACTCTAATTAAATAATTTTGTTCCAAAGTTTAGTAGAATAAATTTTAGTCTTTAATTATTAGCTTACTACTCTATTTACTTATGTTAGGAGGGTTACAAACAAATCTTTAAAAATCAACCATCTCTACATAGAAGTCTATGAGAAATGTAGTCAAATTTACATAAAGTAATTTGAAGAATATTGACCAAAATAAACAATTTAGAAAATAAGTAAGCCTCTATTCTAAATACCTTTGAAATCCCAATTCCAAACTTAATACAAAAACTCAATACATTAATGAAATTTCAGAAAAAGCAAATCTCAATTATAGAGTATTTTTAAGGTATAAATTTGTTAATTATTTTCAAATAGATACAAGAAATTAAAATATCAATTAATCTCATATCCACAGTTTATATTTTTAATCATGAGATTAATTTCTGAAACATTATACTTATATTTATAAATTATTAATGTGTAGTTCTAAAACACTTTAAAAACTTTAATTTCAGAGTAGTTCAAACATTTCTCAGCTCCAGGCTTTTTAATGTGTATCTTTAATAGAAGGATATTTCTAAACAAAGCAGGAAATTGTCTAAATCTAAAATTTATTTAGAACCTAAAATCGGTATTGATGTGGTTTTATTTTTAAGGTTGTAACCTCCAAGAGGGTATTCTTGTCGGTTTTGTTCACTATTACATCTCCAGCACATCTGAGGAGTATTCTCAGTTTTACTCCTAGAGAGAGTCCATTGTTCCTCTCTCTGGTAGATCAAGGCTTGCAGGGGACAGACTCTACAGTTTGACTTCTTCATATGATCCAGACTTCTCTGAGTCTCAAAGTTAGCATTTTCTCAAATAATTGTGTGCTGTTATTTTCAGAAATAAGATTTTATTATATGATGTTGCTTTTAATCATGTTCTATTGCAGAACCTTTTAGAATGTATAAAATCACTTTATTATGGTTAAGGAAAAAAGGTTCCTTACTGAGCTTCCTCCTCAAGGAAGTTAACTAAGTGCAAATGTTCCAATTTATTCAGTGTAACCAGGAGACTGATGTGAGCTGCAAATTTTAAAATGTTCCGAGGATTAGCATTTCAAAAAGGCATATTACTGAATCCTTTTTAAAAAAGTCCTCACACTCAATTTACTTGGAAAACATTTCCCAAACATTAGTAGAAATAAAATGTTTCAAAAGGAAAAAATTAGGAAATAATAAAAATTAGAAAAAGTCACTTTTTTTTAGCATACTCATTGACAAAAGTAAATAAGTAAAAATCTGCATAGAGTTTATCTCCTTCAAGGCAATATATTTCAAAATTCACGTAAAAGAGGTCAGATTACACATTTTGCTATCTATTATCCAGAAATAATCCATCATTTTTTTTTTTGTCTCACAGAAACTATGTTTAGAGATGTGCTGTATATGTTCTTCAGCTTGACTTGTAGTCCTGGATTTCTGTTAGATGAAGCAAAGATCTAAAAAATGTTTCAGAAATGTCTTTATACTTACCATTCCCTTTAATCTTTTAAAACTTGCATGTTTTACTTATGTTTTAAGAAATACATGCTCGTTGTTACAGAAAATGCAAACATTAACAAAATACATGGCTTAGAAATTGAAAATATCCACACTCCAAAATGATGACTATTAGCAGATAATAAATATACTTCCTATTTTTTATTCTGGATACACTAATGTGTGTGTTTGTTGTACAAATAGCTATATAGTTATTTTTTACAGAAACAGAATCATATCACATATAATGTGCTGATGTCCTTTTCATCTAACATATCTTGTAAATCTTCCCATATTAATACAAACAAATAAATCTAATTTTTAAAAATAGGACCATGATATTTTATGACTGTACCGTAAAATATTTATCTAATGCCAGATTGGTAGACACATAACTTTTTATTTTTTTCCCCCTCTTAGAAATGAACATTCCTGCACTCAGATCTTTCTTGTGTATTTCTGTAGGGTGATTTTTCTAGAAATGGAAATTCTGGATCAAATGATCTGTAATTTTTAAAATTTTTAGTAGCCAAATACGTCTAGTAAAAAGATTATATTAATATCTCTAGTAAAAAGATTATATTAATTTACCCTTTCACCAACATGAATGAGAATACACTTGGTTACACTTTTGCCAGCATGGACTATCAATATTTTTATTTTTATTTTTATTGGGACTATCAATATTTTTAATACTTGAAAATATTTTAGATGAGAAATATCTTATCATTTTAATCTGAATTTTAATTATTGCTACAGTTACTATGTAAACTATGTAGTTTATTTCTTTGTGGATTATTCAAAAACTTTTTACATATTAGGGATATTTACCTTTGGCCTGTTGCATTGCTGTAAATATTTTCCCAGGTTGCTGTTTGTTTTTTAGTTTGGTCATAATATATTTTAATACAGAAATGTTTGTTGTGTGCAATGCCTAGTAAGAGCTCCCCAATATGAAACTATATATAACATAAATTTATTCAAAGATGGGAGAGCAGTCTCAAAATATTTAGCACCATCCCAACTTGAGTTTAGATTTAGAGAGATAGGTAGAAGATAGATAAATAGGTAGATAGGTAGGTAGGTAGGTAGATAGATAGACAGACAGACAGACAGACAGACAGAGACAGACAGACAGACCTTGGCACCCAGGTTTGGTTCTGAAAGACAGACAGACAGACAGACAGACAGATAGATAGATAGATAGATAGATAGATAACATATAAAGACAGAGAAATAGATGAGCTATACATTCCATGCTACTAGTATGCCTATAATGGCTTGCACAAACTGCATATCAGTCCTGCATCTATTTTTTTAAAAATTTATTTAATGGCTTAAAATTTTGTATTTAAATCTTTGATTCATGTGAAATTTATTTAGTATAAGGAGTGAAATAAAAAACATAACCCAACTCTCCCCAAAATTATTCTGTTATCATCTATTAAATAATCCATTTTACTGCAGTGATAAGAAATGCTTTACGGGCACGTTTTATTCTGTATAAAACACAGATATTTGAGGGAAGGAGTGTTGCAGAAAGACAAACTCTGGTGGGAGCATGCCTGGAGTGTTCTAGGAACATCAAGGAACCAGTGTGGCTGGAGAGGAGTGAGCTAGAGGAAGAGGAGAGGAGATGAAGTCACATGGGAAATGCAAGGAGGACGCATATTGTGTAGGGCCTCCTAAACCACTCTACATCTGAGAGATTTTTTTTACTGGTTTCCTTTATTTCATTGGTTTGTTTGTTCATAGGTAGGAATGGGGGTAGATTGTTTAAAATCTTTCCAATTTTTCTCATTGTTATTTGCTCATTAAATTGTCTTACCTTTTTAGATCAGCTTTAATCATTTCTATCTTCAAAAGCATTTATTTCATCTAGCACTTTTTCCAAATTCAAAAATATGGCAAGGTACAAAGAAATCTCATAACATTTAAAGTATATATTTCCCTTCAATCCATATATACGGCTTTTTCTTATTCTTATTTATGCTTCCATTTTATTTAGTTTTTCTTCTTTAAGTTATGTAGTCAAATTTTTTAAAGAGAATTTTTCCATAAAAGCAGCTCTATGTTTCTATGTTACTGTTTTCCTTTTTATTCACAATCTTTCAACATCTTCAATGAGGATTGTATATTTAGATTAGTTAATGCTGGTGAGTGAAGATTGAATGGGTTTTAATGGGAACAAGTGAAGAGATGGGATAAAAGCTTTTGGAATCTTGTGAAACATCTAAAATGAGATCATATATATTAAAACATAATGAAAAAGAGTTTTTAAAATTAAGTGGTTACTCAAGCAAAAGTGTTATAACACTCCTCCCATCCACATGAACATTTAAAAACATTTTATTGATTTATGTTTTTATTTTAAGAGTTATTTTCCTCTGTATTCTTGAAGTTTATTTTCCTTTTCCTAATTTTTGGAGTCTAATATTTAAATGATTCACTTTTATTATTTTATATTTAATAATTAAATGTTTAATGCTCAAAATTTTCTTCTGGGAACATTCTTAGCCATATTCTATAGGTTCTGATTTACAAGGTAGTGTCATTATTTCCTGGAAATTCTACAATTTGTTTTTAACCTCTTCTTTGATCTACAAATTGTGTAGAAGATAGGTTTGTTGGGCTTTATGTAAAAACTGCTTTCAGTTTTTTTGGTTTCTATTTTTGCTACGACTTTCTGTTTATTATATTTTTCAAAAATGTGGATTATATTGCTTCTATTTCTTAAAAATCTATGAGGTTTATATTTGTGGTCAACATGAGATTCTTTTAAAAATTTTAATAGGTTCATTTACATTTAAAAATAAACCTGAATTTAGCATTTGAAATCTATTCAAAATATTTTTTTATTCTTTCTCTGAATTGATAAGAATCTAAGTCATTCATAGAATTAAACTAAAATCACTATTTGGTATTAATGCATTGATTCCATCAGAGCAATTAATCCCATTTAACTAATCTAACTGAGCCTCTACAACATGTCAGGCTCTGTGCTAATTACATGAGATAGAATCATAAATGAGCCATAACCCATTCTGTCTCACCAAACATGATTTAGTGAGCAAGAGAGTTGTGGACAATTACAAATAAAAGACAGAGGGTCACATACACAGTCTGGCGGAGGCTCTGTGCTAATTACATGAGATAGAATCATAAATGAGCCATAACCCATTCTGTCTCACCGAACATGATTTAGTGAGCAAGAGAGTTGTGGACAATTACAAATAAAAGACAGAGGGTCACATACACAGTCTGGCGAGAGAACACAGCAGGGAGACACTAATTCTGAGAGGATGATCCATGTAGAAAATAGGGAATCATTGCCTTTCCCTAACAGGGTCTTCAATTCCCATTGCTCAAGATGTCAGCCCACCACTGAGATCAGAGTAGAAAAAGATTATCATAATATATAAATCGGATCTCGAAGTACCATGAGGGTTGTGCTATAGATGTCATGGTTTGTATCGTAAACCCAAAGTAGGAAATATCTCATCACACATCCTCCAGTGCAGATTTGCTGGCAAGACTTACCAAACTATTTCTCAAATGATAGCAGCCCCCTTACCCTGCTTCAACCCACACAGTTAAAAAGATATATCTTAAGGAAATTTATATTTGAAAGCATGAATCTCTCAGACCATAGTAAAAACCAGTGAGAAAAAGGCCGTCAGAAAGGGAAAATAAGGTTTATAAAACAAAATGGGGTATTTCTGTTATTATTAAAACATGCCATGGACCTCTAGGGATTGTGGTGCTCAGGTGCAGAATAATGAGGCGTGATTTGGCAATGGAAAATTCCGTGAAAGGTCCAATAATATGCTATGCTTCACCTCTTCAGGCTTCTACTTTGAAGCAAGATAACATATAAAATGCTATTTTAAACAAAGCAAATATAAACTTTTATTCACCAAAAATGCGGGAGGTCAGACTTGATCTCTAATAACCCTCTACTGCTTAAAACTATTTTCTGGGCTGACTTTTTTTTTTTTCTTTTTTTAACTTTTCTAAAAAACCAGAGTAAGGGCATGGACTCTCTCAAGCTTATGAGTTGGTGACATTGAGCAAATTACCTAATCACTTCTTGCCTACAAGTCCTCACCTGTAAAATGTGGACAATAATCATACTTATCTCATAGGTTTAAGTAGAAAGTGCTTAGAATAGTGTGTCACATGTGGAACTTACTCTGTATAAACGTCTGTTATTGTTAATGGTCGGTTCATACAAGGTAACATCAAATAAACTTGAAAATACAAAACGAACTAAAAAAAACTAAAAATCAAGCTAACAATCAAATCGATGTTTTACAAATTTATATATTTAAAAGCAAAATGCTTAGCATTTTATCATATCTATTTTCCTTAATATTATAATGGGAACATTTCCACCTGTCACTAATATTTTCAACAACAGTTTTAAGGGTTTTATTACAGTATCTCGTATGAAGATATGATATATTTAAATTCCCCTCTTAAGAAACAGGTATATCTACACAATGGAATACTACTCAGCTATAAAAACAAATGAAATACTCCCATTTGCAACAACATGGATGGACCTTGAAAGAATAATATTAAGTGAAACGAGTCAGGCAGTGAAAAAGAAATACCACATGTTTTCACTTATTGGAGGGAGCTAAAGGTGAATGAATCAACTCACACACATACATACACACACACACACACACACATACACACTCTCACACACACTCACACACACACACAAAAACAAACAAACAGCAACAACAACAACAACAACAACAACAAAAACGGCGGGGGGGGAGAGGAAGATTCAACAACCTCAACTTTTTTTTTTTTTTTTTTTAAGGCCTTAAAACGGGAAAAAGGGGGGGGCCCCTCTGGGGGGGGGGGGGGGGGGGGGGGGGGGGGGGGGG
>NW_007729229.1:78014-81851 GCF_000696425.1 Galeopterus variegatus | reverse complement strand
AAAAAAAAAAAAAAAAAAAAAAAAAAAAAAAAAAAAAAAAAAAAAAAAAAAAAAAAAAAAAAAAGAAAAGGGGGGGGACACATCGGGGGGGGAGGGGGGAGAGGGAGGAGGGAGGGAGGTTTTGGTGATGGGACACAATAACGAACTACATTGTATATTGACAAAATAAAAAAATAAATAAAAAAAATAAAAAAAAATAAACAGGCTATTTCCTGTCTTTAGTATTTGAAAAATGCTAAGATAAATATCCTTGTATGCAAGTATCAAATTAAATAATTGATTTTTATTTCCTCAGAATATATTCTATGAATGTGATTTCTTGGTCAGTGGGAAATAAAATCCTCAGGGCTCTCCATATGTAGTCCTCGGTTGCTTTTCCAAAAGGTTATTCTAATGTTCACTTCTATTCTTGGAGTTTGAGGATCCTGCTTAAATAGTACCCTATTCAGCATTGAATACCAACTTTAAGTAATCTTTGCCAATCTGATAGATAAAAACTGTATATAACTCATATATTAATTTGGATACCTTTGCTTACAGTGAATTATGTTTTCTTTATCATAGTTAATAACTTTTGTATTTCTCCTGTGAATTGTTTTTTGACCATCATTTTTTATTATAGTATTTTTTAGTACAGTATTGTTTTATTACATAATGCTTTGTCATATTTTGGCATATTTTTCATCACAATTGCTATTCATCTTTCACTGTTGGTTTCCAGTGATATTTTATTCATTCAACAAATACTTGTTGAGCACTACCTATGTGCTGTCACTGCTTCAGGCTCTGAAAAAACAAGACAATGTCCTCTGCACAGCAAATAAGACAGTAAAGTCCTTGATCTCATAGAACTTACAGTCTAGTCAGGGAAATATTTACTAACCAAGAAAACAACTAAATAATGTAATAAATAATATAATAAAATTGATGTTCAAATGGTATTGATTACTTTCGCCAGCCAGAATTCTACAATATATGTGTCATTCACTCATTATAAAGTTTAGGCAGTGTTTCTCAGAACACAAAAAGTACAGGTTTTTTTTTTTCTTGACAGGATGCAGGATAATAAAAGCCTCTCTTCTTCCAGGAAGAATAGTCTCAACTCTAGCTGCACATTAGAATCACCAGCTTTTTAAATATTTATGTCTGCCCACCCACTGCTACCCCATGAAGTATTCTTGGTCAGGGGGAAGGCCTGGGTATAAATTTTTTTAAGGATTACCAGGTGATTCTTATGTGCATCCAGTGTTGAGAATAAAATTACCTACTAGTGTCTTCCTGCTTTCTCAAATTGAATACAAAGAGACTTATACCTGGCTTTTATGTTAAAACTGGAAACCCAATCTAGGTCACCTTGGGATAGTGGTGAGAAACACACTAGTCTCTTCATTCTTGGGTGAATTCCAGATGAGTGAAAATCAGAGCCTAAATCATCTGCTAATAGTTAAAGGGAAGGACTTAGGCTATTATATAGCTGAAGATAAAACTAAGGGATACACCACAGACAGTATGGAAGGAAAACTGAACAGCAGTCAAAAATATACAGTAAAGAAGGATAGGGCTATGCTTCAGCATGCTGTGAAAACTAGCAATCCCAATGTTAGAGGTTTAAAACCATAAAAGTTAATTTCTTGCTCAGGGTAAATCCTCTATAAGAGTTGGCAAGGAGCTCTGCTTCACAGTTATACTCACTCAGAATGTTAGGCTAACACATGAATCTAAGCTCAAAGAAATACTAGAAAATGAAAATCAAAGTACCATATATTTCTAAAGTGGGCCCATGCCAATAGAATTACTGCTCTTTGTTCACAATCCTTAAAAAAGAATGGTGGCTGGGTTAAAGTGGTCTGTAGACATTTATTATTAGTGACAGTCAGATTATACCTTAAGGCAAAACCAGGCTTTTAATTCCTTATACAAAGTCGAATTCAGCAACAGAGGAAGAAAATAAAATATGAAGAGTTAATGAAATTTTAATACATGTTACCCCTGCCCACCAGGGATATGGTTTAGGAACTGGACCACTCAACTAGCACCTCCTTATATCTGGATGGGTGTGAGGGTGACTGTCAGATGGAACTAAAATAAAAATAATGAAGTGGCATGGAGTGTATTTTATATCTTTAAACTGCTACAGTATATGAAAAAGAATCATAAGACCTGATGAAGTCAAGAAACAAAGAAAACATCAGGTAATACTGACAGAATGTATTTGTTTATATCATCATCTGATATATGTTGACTAAAGTGCATATCACTGTATGGGACATTAGTTCAATTGGTTGAATGCCATGTTCCTAAAATCAGTCAACAGTCTTATCTAAAGAAAACTCTCCCCAAATCCATGTGTGTATCTACCTCTTGGAAATTAGAGGGGATGAGATGAAAGAGGTTGGATGTATCATTTAAAATACATCCCCATTTTCAGGAAAGGAAGGCAGAGTATGGGCCTCTTTTTTTATCTTAGAAACAACACACTAGGAATAAAACAGTAGTCCCACTCTTACTCCTGCTATGGTCTTGAAATACCTTGCTTCAAGTGAGCAAATTTACCTTGAGGAATTTAAGATGACATGAGCGATCTACAAAAGCCTTATAGATAAATAAATAAATAGATAGATAAATAAATAAATATTTATTTATCTATCTATTTATTTATTCATTCATTCATTCATTCATTTTAACTTCTCAATATACATTGTAGGAAAGTCTTATAAATACTTTTACACTAATCAAAATGAAAAGAAAATATCGCAGATTAAATAGAACAGGAAGTGTACCTTGTATATTTTAAATTAATAATTACTGCTACTCTGCAATTATTTCCATTTTCTTTTCCTTCCTTGCTGGAGCTACTTCAGGACCTTCTGTCCTCAGTGTTTTCGTGAGAGGCTTATTAACGGACTTTGTTTTGTTGCAGCTTTAAACATACCAAAGTCAAGTCTGGTTTCATAAAAATGTTCAGTGTCTTTCTGTTCTTCTGACTTAAATTGTTGAGTCCTACTTCCAGAGGTCTAAGAAAACCAAAATAATACTTATACTTGACATATCAAGATGAAGGAGAAAAAAGCAACGATAATAAAACTATAGCTTTTTCAACATAAAACAGAGGAGTAGATCTCATCAAGGCCTAATTCCACTCCCACACATGCCCCCAAATGAAGAGGCAGTATTCAGGATTAACTTCATCCAGGAACCTAACCAATGCCAGCATAAATTAGAACGCAGCAGAAGACATGGGCCTGGCTCTGCGAAAACCTCTGACACTTTTTAACTGCTTTCCGCCTAACAAAGAAGGCTTGGGGTTATTTGCTTCATCTTCCTAGATCTCTCTAAAGCCTATCTTGCGAAACCCTCTACCATGCATTGCTGACCACCAGTGTTTTATTTATCTTTATGAAAGAAAACTGGAAAAAATGCTTCCTCAGAGTGTGGTGCTAGATGGTTCCAGAAGATGTTGAACTTGTCTTGTCAATCTGCTTTTATCTTTTACCTTGAACAACAACAACAACAAAGTAAATGAATCATCAAAAAGGAAAAAAGAAAAAAAAAATGATGATTTATCTTTTATAGTACAAGTATAAGGTACTGTGAACAATTCTAGTATGTTTCTAAGAGTTCCCATTTGTTCTTCATGTTCAGAACCTGGGACGCTATATTGTGATACTGTGGGAAAGCAACAAGACCATCCTCCACCCAGGATTTCTTCCCTGCACTTCCCTACACTCCCCCACCCAGGATTTCTTCCCTACACTTCCCTACATTCCCCCACCAATGATTTCTTCCCTGCACTTCCCTACACTCCCCCACCCAGGATTTCTTCCCTGCACTTCCCTA
>NW_007729229.1:75436-77017 GCF_000696425.1 Galeopterus variegatus | reverse complement strand
GATTTCTTCCCTACACTTCCCCTGGGCTCCTTTTCTCTCTGAAGTATCACTCCTCACTGCCTCTCCTCCCCAATTTTCAACCTCAAAATTGTCTCAAAAATCTACATTTACTAAAACTGAAATTCTCCATGTTGAGAAAGAACTTTTTGAACCAAATTTCCAAGGGAAGGAAAAGTGTATGAGGACAGACCAAATTTGTTATGTTGTTTTTTGTATTAAATATATAGTAATATACATAAATGAGATGAAATTTAATACAGTTTTACTTAAATGGAAGCATTTTTTCTCTACTTTTAAGAAGACTTCAAAAGTATGACTGATTCTTTTTTAACATTACATCTGAAAGGGTGAGGATGTATAAAAATAATATCACATTTTGATTTTCTAGAAAAATTATTTTGTGTAGAAAGCTCAGTAGCCTGCATGTTAGAGGCTTCCTCAGGCACAATTTGATAAACATAAGCAAGTTAGAGATGTGATTTTCTTTGAAGCTGGACTTCATCACTGACCCTCGGGAGCAGTGGACTATTGTAGGATTTCCTTATGTGGTTCTTGTCTATGCTGCTACCTTCAGCCAAAGAAGAATTAGCCTCACAGAACTTCAGTGCTATTGCCATGTGGGAGGGGTTCTTTGGACTATAATATCCAGGCTGGATCTGTAATAGAATTCCTAGGGAAGCTTAGAGAAGGTCTGAAGAATACGTTGGAGGCTCACAAAATTAGTGCTGCGTATATCTATTGAAGACCTACTGTGTTTCTTCCACAATTTTTCTTTCCTTCTCTATTTATACGTAAATGCTTTGTTAACCAATTTGTCTTTCTTCAAAGGTAAATATTTTAGTGAAATGGCTGTGGTGTTCTTCCTCTTCTAATAAAATAGGGCAGCATGTATTTGGAACCTCTGACACCCTTGCAAGAATCTCAGAAGATACTAAGCTTATAAGTCAGCATTACTGCTAATCATTTAAGACTTTAAGGGCTACCATTACAGTTGCTTCTGTATCTTCGTTTATGTTTGTTTTCCATGTGTTTAAAGTGCTAATGACATTCACTACTTTTGAGATTTATCAGATTAGCACCACTGTAACAGTTTATGGTGTTACATTTTACAAGATTCACTTAATATAACTTTAATTATCACTGAAAAATGGCTCCCAGTCATAAAAATACTTTAAAAATTACAAGCTAAACCTACCTTAAATTAAAAGTCAGGGCTTGTGTTGTTAAGATAATGTTATAAAATGAAAACATCACATGGTACAGTAGCTCAAAATTAAAATATTTATATTTTGAATAATAATAATACATTTAGAAATATAAAACTGCTAAATAAAATGGGTTCTCTGTGATACTTTACAGCATTGTAGAAAATTACTGGTGTGACAATTATAGGTTGTTAGCAGTGTATGCTATTATAGGCATTGAGGTTTAGTTTGAAATCCTGGAATTCTACCACAATGTAGTCGCTCCAAAATATTATAATGTGATGGTGAAAACAGTGCAAGAATCCTTTGGATGCTAAGTACCATGAAGATTGTATTCATGTAACAGATACACCAAATTTTGAACCATCTACAAACA
>NW_007729229.1:59706-75171 GCF_000696425.1 Galeopterus variegatus | reverse complement strand
TACTTTAAAAATTACAAGCTAAACCTACCTTAAATTAATAGTCAGGGCTTGTGTTGTTAAGATAATGTTATAAAATGAAAACATCACATGGTACAGTAGCTCAAAATTAAAATATTTATATTTTGAATAATAATAATACATTTAGAAATATAAAACTGCTAAATAAAATGGGTTCTCTGTGATACTTTACAGCATTGTAGAAAATTACTGGTGTGACAATTATAGGTTGTTAGCAGTGTATGCTATTATAGGCATTGAGGTTTAGTTTGAAATCCTGGAATTCTACCACAATGTAGTCGCTCCAAAATATTATAATGTGATGGTGAAAACAGTGCAAGAATCCTTTGGATGCTAAGTACCATGAAGATTGTATTCATGTAACAGATACACCAAATTTTGAACCATCTACAAACAAAAACTCAATAAAAGCTTTAAATAATGACTCTGAGGGACCAATATTGGCAATAATTTCTAAAAATCTTTTTGAAATTTTTAAATTTAAGAAATTCCATTTCAGAGGATATTATAAACAAAAATATCAACTCTTTATTCCAATCAAAACCACTATATACATTAGGATATTTATTATTTCATTTACTGTTTCTTCCTTCCTAAACATGTTACAGAACTTCCATTTCTCTAATTTTGCTTAAATTGTTTCCTCTACTTCTTACTAGAATGGCTTCTATGTTTCTCAGTAGCCCCCTACTGCCCATCTCAATTTATGTCAGGTAATATTATTTTCAAGACCTTGTTTAAGTCTGAGAGCCAGAAGAAAATCCAGGATTATATGTAATTCCTATTTAGGGTCAGACAAGTGTTTGGCACTGAAAGGCTGAACAACAATGGCAAGGACTGAGAATCTTAGTAGCTTAAAGTTTGAGATCATGGGTCAAAAGGCAGATTTGAAATTTGGAGATGAGTTAATCATGGGAAAAGACAGGCAGGGCCAAATCATGACTAGTCAAAAGTTCTATGCCTTTTCTAAAATTCAAGGCATCTGTGCAAGCCAGGGTGGTTGGCTGTAACAAAAAGAACAGGGAGATAAATGGCAAGCATTTGGAAACCTGAAAGCGGATTCTGCAAAACATGCTCTGAGAAGTTGGTTCAGGGACAAAAATTTATTTTCCCTGAGGTCTGGGGGGTAGGAGAGATGGTGCAGGTAGGGACTTACAATAAAAGCAACATAAGTTCAGTTACTGAAAATCGAGGGAAAAGGTAGGAATTTTGTCACAGATTCACAAAACAGGAACTCAGCTAATGGGTGCGGTGCTTAGATCAGAGTGGAGGCAAATACCCTAAGAGTCAGATTGGCCAAAGAACTTGGACAGAAGTCATTCTACATGGGGAGTCTGGATTCTCAGCCATAAACAGGACTGAAAAACTGACTCCCTCAGGAAAAAAATGACATGAAGAGAAAAATTCCATTTAATTTCAAGAGATTCCTGACATTTGTAAAGACCTTCTGTGCATCCTTTGGTGGTACACAGATCACTCTCACAAACAGCTGAGTCTCGAGATACAGACTGAAGCCTAGCAGACCAATGCCCTACTTTTCTGGGGAGCTTCCCACCTGCCTCAGCTTCAACTTCTGAACTGCTGTATTAATTATTATTTCCCTCTTTTATTGGACATTTAAAATATGCTACCAGAGTATAGTTTTAAAAATATAATTATGTTTATGTTCTCCCTCTCTCCTGAAGTCTGAGACAAAATCTTAAATCTCTTTGCCCTTTATTTTCCAGAAAACTGGCACAAGGGATATTGGTAAAGGTTTGCAGATGATGGTGATCTTATGACAGGATGGGAAGAGCTGGCAAAGACATTGACTTTGAAATTTCAAAATGTCCATCAAGTTTGAGGGAAAGGGATAAATTTATTTACCTTGAAAACCACACATTGCTCCAGTGAGTTTCCAAATATCAGATAAACAGCTGTTCAGATTAACCACATAAACTTTAAATCCTTGCCAAGGGAATCTCACACTTCTCAATATTATGAGAGAGAGAGAGAAAGAGCATAAGCATTATGATTAACTTAAAATTATTTAAATAAGTAGAACTTTTTAAAAGTCATTTTTCAAATACTTATAGAAAAAGTGATTAAATACATTGAAAAGAGAAAATTTTAAGAGGCTTTAAAAGTGTATGATTAAAGCCAAATGAAGGGAAGGAAGAAGAAGAAAATGAGGCACAAAATCAGGAAAGATTTTGGTAGCAGAGCCATTATCTCGAAGTGTATAGAAGCAGATAGAAGGATTAAAGATACTGTGAATAAACAAAACTTCTCATCGCTCTAGAGAACAGACTAGACTTCTGAGTTAATCTTTTCCCATACAACTATTGAGATGCTTTGTGAACTAACTGGTATCACTGTGGTGAAGAAAAATCCTGCTCTCATTTTGCTTACAAGAATGTTTATGTTTATGAAAGGATTGATGTTTTGGGGCCTCAGGATTATATCTTCTTTTCTTTTGTGCTAGTGGAGGCCCATGTACACACACCCATTCAACAAGTACACACACACACACACACACACACACACACACACACAGGAGATACCTGTGTTCCATATAGCTTGAGATATCTCAACAAGTACACACACACACACACACACACACACACAGGAGATACCTGTGTTCCATATAGCTTGAGATATAAACTTGGAGATATCTTACTTCTAACTTCTTGAGTACTGTCATGACTTACTTATGAGTCCTATTAACACTAAGTGGAAAAACAGGGACATCAGTTCCATAGTGAAGTTGCCTCACCAGCTGGCCCCAAGGCTTGAAGTACATGTGCTCAGAACACTGCCCACCAACATGGAAACTCTACCCAACTCAACAACCCTGTGGTAGAGGAGCAGAGATGTGTGGTGGTAAGTCACCTGATCAACTGAAATGTGACAACTAAGAGCAAAGAGGAGCAGGAAACACATTTCTGAAATGCACTGAAGTGTTACATAGCAATATACTCTAGGCTGCAAGCAGCAGTAAAGGTAGATCTTAGAATGCAAATTCAGAGGCTACTATTGTAGAAAGAACCTTGAAAACTCTCCCCCCACCAAAAACAGCCTAACTTGCAGTAACGTTATTTGCCTGGGGTCACATGCCTGATTAGCAATGGCAGGTAGACCAGAATTTCAGACTTTTGGAGCCAAGGTTTTGAGTGACAGTGTTGGAAGCAGTTTGCTCACTAAAGCCTTCAAAAGACTTTCAGTTAGAAAACAAGGGCAAGCCTTTACACATGAATAATTTTAAAAATATATTGACTGCCAATCTTTTTTTAAAACTCTTTTCAAGTATATATACACACACATACATACATATATATACATACATACATACATATGTATATATTCGTCCCTGTTAATAATGACATCTTCAAAGAAGAGAGAAAGAGAGCATCACATATAGATACATACAGTAAAAAATTCCTTCATTTTCATTCGAACCTCTCACTTACGAACAGTAGCCCTAATATTTGAATCCAGTAGCTTCATACTTCTCAAGGGAAGCCCCTGAAAATACAGTGTACATCCTGACTTAAAAAGCCATTTGACCCCATTTCATTCCATTAGTCTCCTAAGCACACATGCATTTACTTCTTCACCCTCTCATTCACTAAACATTTGTTACATGGCCCCTATGTTTTAGACACCATTCTAGGTTATAGGAATAACCACAGTGACAAATAGAACAGAAAAGTTCTTGTCATTGTTGGACTTAAATTCTGGTGGATACAATAGAGTACACAAAATATCACATGACTTTCATGACAAGGCACATTTACAGTTTAAAATATTTATTGCAAAGGGAATGGGAGATTCATTTAAATAATTTTCAAATGTTCCTTTTAGCCTTACCATTTTACACCTCTCAGAGTAATTGCTGGATATTAGCAGTGCACTAATGAATAAAAATCGCAATACCCCCTGTACTACAAACTCCTATTCAAAGAGCAAAACCATGATACCAAGATATGTTGCTTTCTCCCTTTTTTCATTGAGCAGTCTCAATTATATTTTCTACAACTAATCACCATTTCCACCCTTCACCTCAGAATACTAAATTATTCTAGGGAAAAGTTTTTAAAACCCCATCCGGTTATCTAGAAACCAGTCATTCCCAGACAAGTTCAAGCTGATTTTCCTTCTCTTCTCTCCTCTCCTTCCCTCCATCCTGTTCTGCCTGCCAGCATTTACATGATACCAAGGGCCCATAAATGGAGCACTTGTGTGATGGAGACCAGAAGTCACTTTCCCCTCCCTGGAGCCCAGCTGACAGAAAATGTACCAACTCTGTTTTCTAAAGCTAATTGACACAAATCCATGCACTATATGTAACTCGGGTCAGGTAAATTGGAAAAAAAAATGGGAAAATAAGATATGACCAAAATTCCATTTATTTTTATTTGGAGATAAGTGCTCTGGTGTACAAAAGATTTAACACATAAGAAACTAAAATAAAACCTTGTGATATAATCAGCAAATCATTTGGTTTGCATTTATTAGCTGCTCTTCTATAATACAATTTACTAGCATTTTCTATGTTCTATTATTCCACTCTCCTAAACTTGATTTTCTGAGGAATATTAATATTAAATCACTGGGAAGTGGCATATTATTCATAGGAAATGTAATTGCCAACTAAACAATGTATCAAAATTCAAGTTTAATTTTTTAAAATTTCATGTTTTTATTTATTGCTCCTGAGAAATGCTTGTGTGCCTCTGAAACCCTAGAAGAGTGTAGGGGCCTATGCTTTTCTTAATCAACAAATATTTATGTGATAAATAGAATGCCTTTGGCCAAGAATTCGCATGTTGACTTGCATCCTGATGAAAATTTAAATAGCTGATTAAACTCCTCAGACACAGGATTTATAATGGATGCTACCATCATTTTGCAAAGTAATTTAATGCATATTTAGTGCAATTATTATGTGCTCTCTTTTCATAAGGAGACCCAGCTGTGATTCTGCAAGTGGAAGAAAGAGAGCAATTGGTAAAGGGCAGCAGTTTGTTGAGATCTGGGTGAAGGTTTTCTGAGCCTCACTTCACTAGAGATATATTATTGTAGCTTTGGAAAAGCTTTGTGATGTTACTACCATATTTTGTGTGCATGTTAAGCAGATAAATGTAATATCTAGCACTCGAGGGCTGAAAAAAATCTTTTGGAAGTTCTTATCACTAAATAGATAAACACATTTAATGAGAACGCTCATCTTCTGGTATATCCCTTATTAGACCATGGAGAACTAAGTGAGATTGACACAGGGAGATATCAGAGAAATGCCTTGTAATGCACACACACACACACATACACACACGCTAACAGAATAAATGAAGACTAAATATTTTTCCACTATGTGAATAAATCATAAAGACTTAAAGTCTATCTTAATTAAACCAAACAAAAATTCTTCTCCCAATTTCCAAAGATTTTACTTTCCTCAGAAATTAGTCGTAGACTCTCCCAAGCTGAGGACTAATTTTTTAAAAATTATTATGAGCTCTCAATTCATATTCTTCTAAAGTAGTAGAATGTTCTTTGGAGAGAGGCTATCAGTTTTTGCAAAGAAACCATAGAAAACATGGTGCTTCACAATAGGAAAAAGGAAGATAGTGAGAAACCAGGGAAATGAAGGGAAATATATTTTCAGATGAACGTTACAATAAAACTAGCTAGTGTAGTCCCATCATTTATTTCTAAGTCTGTAGTATGCACCACAAGCGTATTTTCATTTTTATTCTTTTATGAGAGGAAAAAAGGCTTATTCTCTGTGTTATATTTTACTTACTTTCTTTTTGTGCCTTTTAATAAAAATGTTATCAAATCTTTCCAGTGCATTTGGTATCATTTACTCACAGTATTCAGCTTGTACGTGCATGTCTGAAGCAGCCTTCTTCCCATAAGTTCCTGAAATCTTATCAGCCCCGTTTTCCCTCCCAAGAGGCATAATAAATACCTTGGTCCTCCAAACCCCATATGAATTGACATATTTAGGCTTTTAACTAAAAATATGTAAATTCTTGCCTCTCTTTAAATGAAATATGGAATTAGTTATTGAATTTGAAAATTATTGGGAAAAACAAGTCTAGAAATTAATATCCTTTAACAGATAAAAAATGAGTATTTTCCTACAAAGGGAATGTAATAAATGTGCCGTGATCTGTTCTTAGCATTCAAGGGCATTCATTGTGCTAACCCCTTCTCTTCAATCATCTCATGCTCTCTGGAGGAAAGAGATAGCTGAGAGGGAAGAGAATCCTCACCTATTTTAAACAGAAGAATAAGCAGAAAAGAGCACTGAGAGATTTTTTTAAAAGTTGGGTTTACATTAGTATAAGGAAAGCACTAAGTCCTTTGGAGCCTCCACAAGAGTTAATCAGTTTAGTTGTTTGGACTCCTGTGAATCAACCTAGTGCTTAAAACCAAAGGGTGACAGGAGGAGTCAAGAGGAGGATACTAGCCCCAAGCTTCATTAATCATGACTTCTAACAAAGTTCTCTGGGGTGCTCCAATATCATATAAATATAGACTTTAAAGGTCTATATTTAACAACCACTGTTGACATTTTCAGTGAATGTTTATTCACTTGTTTTATACATTTAATCAAGAGCTGAGAGAGAAGAAAAGCATTCTTTCAGTAGTCCTCAAAAATACCTTAGCTCTAACAAAAAGGAGAGGGAAAGCAGTGGGGAGTGAAGAGGAGGGACAGGCTTAAATGCCTTTTCTCCCCCCAAAAATCAGTAAATTGAGGCAGAATTTGAATAGTTTTGCTCAAATTACATCAGTTTTAGAGATCTGTTCTCAGCACTGAAAGGAAAAGAGAAAGGGTAAAACCTCTTAAAGTACTTGGGTAAGAAACTGATGTCGTTTTTTCTTAACTCCCTCTGAATTAGGGTTTCACAGAATAATTTAATATGCACTCTTAAAATGTGTATTTTATACAAATGTCAGGTGCATTTATATGCAAAACCAAAAATAATATTAAATGATTTGGGAGTCAATATTTGTGATCTTGCATTACAAGCTTCATTGCTTTATTTCACCAACTCACTCTAACGCACAGTTTAACAAGTACCACTCAAAGCTCTATTGTACAACTAGCCTTGAGCTATGAATGCAGGGATGCATAAAAAACCCCATGACTTGCGAAATGGTCACCACCCTAGAGACACTTTCGGTTTAGTTGAGTAGTCTACATCCAGAGTTTTCTTATTGATTACAAGGTTTGCCCCCCATTCTGGGTGAGCTTAGTCAAAGGGATTTTGCATAAACAGTGCAATTCAGAGGCATGCTAGAGCAGTTCAACTGACTTTTCTAGTTTTGAATACATGCTGACAAAAAGGGTTTATATAGTCATTGAGAAATAAAGTGGCAGATTGTTCTGTGTTCTCTTGAGCTACCGACTCAGCCAGTAAGTTCTCTATAGTCTATCCTAAATAGAGTGAGTTCTACAACCTGCAATCTTTATCTGCTGTTGTCTGTGTTCCTGTATTTTATTTAATTTTCTGTCAAATAATTTTCACTGACTAAGACTGTTAAAAGTTGTACAAGTAATACTAATAGAACTGCTGTATAGACGTGGGAGGATTGTCACACTACACCCTAAGGTGCAAATTTTAAGGCAGCTTGAGATATCATCAAAAGAATGGTCAAAGAAATAGGTGGTGAAGATTGATAGGCATTTTAGGGATTGGAGCAAGTAAACATTATTAAGTACATCATATAATTATTGTAACCACCAACAGATGTATGGCTAGAAGTTAGAAGAAGCTGGGTGTTAAAGATCTGTCTTCAATATGGGCAGAGCCATCCAATCTGCTGGGGGCCCAGAAAGAACAAAAACAGAGAGAAAGGAGAATCTCTCATTCTATCCATTGGAGCTGGGATACATTCTTCTCTGCTGTCCATGGACCTTAGAACTCGAGACTCTTAAGCCTTTGGATTCCAGGACTTATACCAGCAGCACTTCTAGCTCAGGCCTTTGGCCTCAGACTGAGAATCATACCACTGGCTTCCTTGTATCTAAAGCTATCAGATTTGGACTATGCCATGCTACTGGCACTCAGTTTGCAGATGGCCTATTGTGGGACTTCTCAGCCTCCATAATCAGTAGGAAGCCTACTACATTCTTACTTGATCTGTATAAGCAAAAAACTTCTAGCTCAAGTGAGCAAAAGTCTAACTCAAATAGTAAAAACAGAAAGTCACAGCCCATCAATCAATTCCCAGACTTGAGCCAGTTTACAGATTTGGAACCCCTTGAATGAAGGGGTGGCTGGATCCCCTTGAAGAAGGACCCTGAAACACTACCAAATTTATACTATTAATCTTTTCCCCATCCTTCTCCAAAGGGACCTATGGCCTTTTATCAGAGTAACTGCATTGGGGAAAGGGAAATAATCAGACCATTTGAGGACTCCTGGATACTGGATCTGAACTGACATTGATTCCAGGAGACCCAAAATGTCACAGTGGCCCTCCCATTAGAATAGGGGAATATGGGGGTCAGGCGATTAGGAGAGTCTTAGCCCAGGTCCAACTCACAGTGGGTTCAGTGTGTCCCCAAACCCATCCTGTGGTTATTTCCCAGTTCCAGAATGCATAATTGGAATAGACATACTTAGCAGCTGGCAGAATCCCCACATTGGTTCCCTGACCTGTGGAGTGAGAACAATTATGGTGGGAAACACCAAATGAAAGCCATTAGAGCTGCCTCTACCTAGGAAAAGAGTAAAGCAAAAACAGTACCACATCCCTGGAGGAACTACAAAGGTTAGCGCTACCACTAAAGACTTGAAAGATGCAGAGGTAGTGATTCTCACCACATCCTCATTCAACTCTATACTTATGAAGAATACAAATGGGTCCTAGAGAATGACTGTGGATTATTGTAAGGTTAACCAAGTGATGACTGCAATTGTAGCTGCTGTACCAGATGTGATTTCATTGCTTTAGCATATCAGAAGATGGCCTCCTGTGACTGCGTTAGAGATGCCTGATCCTCTTTGGTTAACAGTAGAGGAAGGATTCAAATGCAGCTATTGATCTGGCAAATGATTTTTTTCTCCATTACTTTCCATAAAGCCCACCAGAAGCAGTTTGTTTTCAGAGGGCAAGGCCAGCAACACACCGTCACTGTCCTACACCAGGGGTATATGAACTCTCCAGCCCTATGTCAGAAGTCAGTTCATAAAGATCTTGATCACCTTTGCCTTGCACAAGACTTTACACTGCTCCATTATACTGATGACCTTATGCTGATTGAACCTAATGAGCACAAAATAGCACCCACTCTGGACTTATTGTTAAGACATTTGGATGGGAAATAAATCTGACTAAGATTCAGGGAACTTCTACCTAAGTTAATTTTCTAGGGGTTAAAGGTTGAGATATCCCTTCTAAGGTGAAGGATAAGTTATCTGTCCCCTCTTACAACCAAGAAAGAGGCACAATGTCTACTGGGCCTATTTGGATTTTGGAGGCAACACATTCATCATTTGGGTGTGTTACACCAGCCCATCTACCTAGCGACTTGAAAAACTGCTAGTTTTGAGTGGGCCCTAGAACAGGAGAAGGCTCTGAAACTGGTCCAGGCTGCTGTGCAAGCTGCTCTGCCCCTTGGGCCATATGATCCATCAGACCCAATGGTTCTTGAGTTGTCAGCAGCAGACAGGAATGCTGTTTGGAGCAGGCCCTATAGGTGAATCACAGCAGAGACGCTTAGGATTTTGGAGCAAGGCCCTGCCATCATCTAGTCGCCTTTTGAGAGACTGCTCTTGGCCTCCTATTGGGCCTTAATGAAAACTGAAAGCTTTACTGTGGGCCACCAAGTTACCACATGACCCAAGCTGCCCAAAGAACTGGGTGTTATCTGACCCAGCAAGCCATAAGGTTGGGCATGCATAGCAGCACTCGATCACCAAATGTAAGTTGTATGTACATGATCAGGCCTGAGCAGGTCCGAAGGCACAAGTAAGTTACATGAAGAAGTGGCCCAAATATCCATGGTTCCGATTCCTGCTACACTGCTTTCTCTCTCCCAGCGTGCACTTATGGATTCATGGGGTCTACCCTATGATCCTATGATTGTATAATCATTGACAGAGGAAGAGAATACTAGGGCCTGGTTTACAAATGTTTCTGTGTGATATTCAGGCACCACCTGAGAGTGGACAGCTGTAACACTATAGCCCCTTTCTGAGACATCCCTAATGGACAGCATTGAAGGAGAATCTTCTCAATGGGCAGAACTTTGGGCAGCACACCTGGTTGTGCACTTTGCTTGAAAGGAGAAAAGGCCAGATGATGATTATACACTAATTCATGGGCTGTAGCCAATGGTTTAGCTGGATGGTCAGGGACTTGGAAGGAACATCATTGGAAAACTGGTGGGATATTTGGGAAGAAGTATGTGGATAGACTTCTCTGAGTGAGCAAAGGATGTGAAAATATTTGCGTTCCAATGTGAATGCCTACCAAAGGGTGACCTCAGCAGAAAAGGACCTTAATCATCAGGTAGACAAGATGACCCATTCTGTGGATACTAGTCAGCCTCTTTCCCAGCCACCCTTGTCATTGCCCAGTGGGCTCATGAAGAAACTGGCCATGGTGGCAGGGATGGAGGTTAAGTATGGGCTCAGTTCCACTCACCAAGGCTGACCTAGCCAGGGCCACCATGGAGTGCCCAATCTGCCAGCAGCAGAGACCAACACTGAGCCCTTATATGGTTCCATTCCCTTGGGTCATTAGCCAGCTACCTGGTGGCAGGTTGATCACATCAGAAAGGGCAGTATTTTGTCCTTTCTGGAATAGACATTTTCTCTAGATATGGATTTGACTTCTCTGCATGAAATACTTCTGCCAAAATTACCATCTATGGACTCATAGAATGCCTTATTCACCATGATGGTATTCCATACAGCATTGCTTCTAACCAAGAAACGCACTTCAGAGCCAAAGTTGTGTGGCAATGGGTCCATGCTCATGGAATTCACTGATCTTATCATGTTCCCCATCATCCTGAAGCAGCCAGTCTGACAGAATGGTGGAAAGGACTTTTGAAGTCACAGTTACAGCACCAGCTAGCTGACAGGGCTGGGACAAAGTTCTCCAGAAAACCATATATTCTTTAAATCAGCACCCCATGAAAGGTACTATTTATCCCATAGCCAGGATTCACAAGTCCAGGAATCAAGGGGTGGAAATGGGAGGAAATAGGAACAAAAATTCTTGGTTCCTGTTCCCACAACTTATTACTCTGCTGGTCTAGAGGTCTTAGTTCCAGAGGGAGGAATGCTTTCACCAGGAAACACAATGATCTCGCTGAACTGGAGGATAAGGCTGCCAACTGTCCACTTTGAACTCCTCATGCCACTGAATCAACATGCTAAGAAGCGAGTTATGTTGTTTGCTGGGGTAACAGATCCAGACAATCAAGGGGAAGTTAGACTACTACTTCACTATGTAAGTAAGAAGATTATGTCTGGAATACAGGAGATCCCTTAGGGCTCTTCCTAGTAGTATCATGCCCGGTGATTAAAGTCAATGGGAAATTACAATAACTCAGTCCGGGTAAGACTACAAATGGCCCAGACTCTTCAAGGATGAATGCTTGGATCACCCCACTGGGTAAAGAACCATGACCAAGTTAGGTGCTCTCTGAAGGAAAATGGAAAATGGAATGGATAGCAGAAGGTAGTTATAAATACCAGCTACAACTACATGACCAGTTACAAAAAGTGAGGACTATAACTGTCCTCCCTATTTTGTTATGAATACATACACATATATATGTATGCATTCTTAACTATGTATATGTATATTGTACATATATTAAGCAATTATCTTTGTTTTTGTTCATCTTATTCTTTATCATGTAACATAAGACTTATTGACTTTATATCAGTATTCAAATATTGTTAACCTTATACCATAGTACTTGCATTTAAGTCATGGGATATCAGCAGAAGAGTAAATATCACATAAGGACTATACCTCCTCTTCTGGGAAAGGGATTAATACATTTTTGGATAGTTGCATCACTTTAGGGGGAACTATTAGTTTGTTACTATCTCATTTGGAAATTAAGTGTGGTTTAAGGAGATAAGTACGGGGACAAAGTTGACAAAGGGTGAAGTCATAATTGCTAATTATAGGTGTCAACTTGACTAGATTAAGGATTACATAGAAATCTGGTGAAGCATTATTTTAGGATGTGTCTGTGAAGGTGTTTCCAACAGATATTAGCATATGAGCCTGAGTGGACTGGCTGGGAAAGATCTGCTGTCAATATGGGCAGACACCACCTGATCCCCTGGGGGCCCAGAGAGAATATAACAGAGGAAACCTTTCACTCTACTCTGGGGAGCTGGGCTACACTCTTCTCTCCTCCGTGGACATTGCAACTCAAGACTCTTTAGCTTTCAGGTTCCAGAATTAATTCCAGTGCACCTCTGGCTCTCAGGCCTTTGGCCTCAGACTGAGAATCATGCCATTGGCTTCCCTGGTTCTGAGGCTATCATACTTGGACTGAGCCACACTACCAGCGTCCAGTTTGCAGATGGCCTACTGTGGGACTCCTCAGCCTTCATAATCATGTGAGTCAATTCCCCTAATAAATCCCCTGTCATATATTTATATGCATATATATCCCATTGGTTCTGTCTCTCTAGAGAACTCTGACTAATACAGAAGTGCATCACAGTATTGGGGATTTAAAGAGAAGAAAAGAGTAATGGCTGATGTGAGCTTCTGGGAGCAAGACTCAGAAGGACTATGCTATAATAACCCTGTAGAGAAATTACCTAATTTGAGTCCCACTTCCAGGAATGCATCCCCAACATTATCAGAGACTTCTTATACTCCTTTTCAGGAGAACAGAGCATGCTTTCTGGTTAGATATGCCCAACAGAAAAAAGGATTTGAGCATGTGCCCTCAATACATGTAGATTTACTTCTTCGTAATAGATTACTAAATTATTTGGTATTTTAAAGTATTTGGTACATTATGGAACAAATTTTAAAGGATGACATAAAAACTAAATACAACATAATTTTATTTTATTTTATTTTTTATTTATTTTTTTTTCCTTTTTGTCTTTTTTCGTGACTGGTAAGGGGACCGCAACCCTCGGTGTTGCGCCTGTACTGTGACTGGCAACGGGATCGCAACCCTCGGTGTCGTGCCCGCACCGCACTCAGCCAGTGAGCGGACCGGTCTCTATATGGGATCCGAACCCTCGGCACAAGTGCCGCCACGCTCGCAAGCACTGCACTCTACCAAGTGCGCCACCGGGCCAGCCCACAACATAATTTTAAACATTATTTTTTAATTGATGGGACCAATCTTTACTTTTACTCCTTCTACAATATTGTCTATAATAAATGTGGTAGATAATGTTTTACCATTTTTAAAAAATTTGGATTAAACTTTGTGATAGGGCAATTTGAAAGTCTGGTTTTAAGTCTAGGTTATTTCAATATTGATTTTATTTGCCATCATAATTAAAAAAAAACTAGCTCAAAAACATACATAGTTTCAAAGAAACTACATCACTAGCTTTGCTTTCTAAATCACAAAACTCATTTTTCAATCCCATCTATCAATCATGCAAAAATTTTTGCTGAAACGATAGCAAATTTCCATCTTCCCTGGTATTAATCAGTTATTCTTACAAAACAATTTGGAACGTGATGATTTTCAGATTTTTTTTTTGAACAAGTGCATTCAAAACCTACTGTGTAACTTTACTTGGAAGAATTTTAAACAGGTGAGAAAATTTAATTTCCCAATTTTGTAAGTACATAGAGTTTCATAAGTACTAGAGTTTTTAGATGTGACATAATTTTCAGCAATAAATTTCATAGCAATAAAAATTTTAGCAATAAAATTACACAGCAATGGAAACGTTTCTAAATATCCAGTTTTGAACTGCTCTCTGTATATTGAGATTTTCCAAATAGAATTTACTTTCTCACTTATTTAAATATCACCTTTTCCTTCAAGAGGGACATATTTGGTGGGTTTATATATATAGCATACTGCTGAAAGTCATTTCCCTCACAAATATATTTAGTTAATTTAAAATATTTATCTTTTTATAAAATAAAAATTTATAAATTTCAACAACTGTTTTAAGTATTTTGCCACAAGATAAATGACAAATCTCTGTGTGGAACAGATTTTTTAAAAAATCATTCCACCTCTCATTACAAACCATTTAATAATTAAAATATTTCTAGGTCTTGCTTTTATGAAAGCTTTGGTGGCAATAAGTGGCATGGAAACTATAGTTGTGTCACAAGACACTAAAATCAAGTGAGTGGGAGCAGCACTGTCAACACCTCCACACTGAGAAATATTTTTTTCCTTCAGGATGCCTCAAGGGCCTGGCTTACTGTCTGAGATGCCAGGGAGTGTGGGAACCAGTGTTAATCCATATATTGGTTAGCAGAAAAGTGGAACTGGGGTCTCGGTGTACAAGTGTTGTATGCGGATGAGTGTGGGGACAGGTCTAGTTTGAGAGCTGGATGGAAGAAACTAGAGAGAAAACACTGCACCCCACCTAGGAAATCTGGAATTGGGAGAGGGTGTGGCTGCACTTTGGAAAAGTTTCTTCTGAATTCACCATTCTTTGGTGACTTTGGATGTGCCAAGTGCAAAATGCTCTTGGTCCTGAAAGCTGTGGGCACTCCAAAGTAGCATCTTCTAAAGTCTGCTGTGTACCTTCTACATCTCTCAATTTGCCATTTAGACCACACACCCTGCAGTGCTGGTGTGCAACCCAGCAGCCTGGCCGAGTGCATGCTGATCAGAGAGGTGGCTCCCCGGAGAGGCCCAAGACCCGAGGCAACCACACACACATGGCACTAGTGGCCAACTGAGCAGACACTGTGGTAGCCATACCAAATTGGCAACCTCAGCAATATCCTAGCCAGACAATAGTGTCAAACCAGTGGACTGTGAAACCCCCTGCCACAATGACTAAACATCAAAGGAAAGATACAAGAAATATGAAAAATCAAGAAAGTACACTACCAAAGAGTAATAACTCTCAAGCTCTAGATACTAAAGAACAAGAAGCCCTTGAAATACATGGCAAGGAGTTTCGAGTGGTAATTCTAAGGAAACTGAATGAGATACAAGAAAACTCAGCTAGACAACATGATGAAATGAGGAAAAGTATACAGGATCTGAAAGAAGAAATGTACAAGGAAATCAATGCCCTGAAAAAAAATGTAGCAGAGCTTGCTAAGCTGAAGAATTCATTCAATGAAATAAAAAACACAACAGAGAGTTTAACCAGCAAGCTTGTAGAAGTAGAAGAGAGAACTTCTGAACTTGAAGATGGGCTGTTTGAAATAACACAGGCAGACAAAAAGAAAAGAAAAAGAATCGAAAGCATTGAAGAAAATCTGAGAGAGATATCAGACAACCTTAAGTGCTCAAAT
>NW_007729229.1:58528-59301 GCF_000696425.1 Galeopterus variegatus | reverse complement strand
AAGTCAAACTGTCCCTGTTTGCAGATGACATGATCCTATATATCGAACAGCCCAAAACTTCTCCAAAATACTCTTGGAATTGAAAAATAATTTCAGCACAGTAGCTGGGTACAAAATAAACACATAAAAATCAGTAGTATTTCTTTTCTCCAATAGTGAACAGGCAGAATGAGAAATCAAGAAAGCCTGCACATTTACAGTAACACCAAAAAAATTAAAATACTTAGGAATTGAGTTAACCAAGGATGTGAACAATCTCTATAATGAGAACTACAAACCACTGCTGAGAGAAATTAGAGAGGATACAAGAAGATGGAAAGATATCCCATGCTCTTGGATTTGAAGAATCAATATTGTGAAAATGTCCATACTACCCAAAGTGATCTACAAATTCAATGCAATCCCCTTCAAAATTCCAATGACATTTTTATTAGAAATGGAAAAAACTATCCTGATATTTATATGGAATAACAAAAGACCATGCATAGCCAAAGCAGTGCTGAGCCGAAAAAATAAAGCTGGAGGCATAACACTACCTGACTTTAAACTATACTACAAAGCTATAATAATCAAAACAGCATGGTACTGGCATAAAAACAGAGACACTGATCAATGGAATAGAATAGCGAATCCAGAAATCAACCCACACACCTACAGCTATCTGATCTTTAACAAAGGCACCAAGCCTATACACTGGGGAAGAGACTGCCTCTTCAGCAAATGGTGCTGGGATAACTGGATATCAATATGCAGGAGAATGAAACTAGACCCAT
>NW_007729229.1:37731-57528 GCF_000696425.1 Galeopterus variegatus | reverse complement strand
CTTCTGCACAGCAAAAGAAACAATTAACAGAGTTAAAAGACAACCAACAGAGTGGGAGAAAATATTTGCAAAATACACATCTGACAAAGGATTATATACAGAATATACAAGGAATTCAAACAACTTTACAAGAAAAAAATAAGCAACACAATTAAAAAATGGGCAAAAGAGCTAAATAGGCATTTCTCAAAGGAAGGTATACAAATGGACAACAGACATATGAAAAAATTCTCAACATCACTTGGCATTTGGGAAATGCAAAACAAAACTACACTGAAATACCATCTCACCACAGTTAGGATGGCTAATATCTAAAAGACTGTGAATGATAAATGCTGGTGAGGTTGCAGAGAAAAAGTCATTCTCATACATTGTTGGTGGGACTGCAAAATGGTGTAGCCTTTATGGAAAATGGTATGGAGGTTCCTCAAACAGTTGCAGATAAATCTACCATATGACCCAGCTATCCCACTGCTGGGAATATACCCAGAGGAATGGAAATCATCAAGTCAAAGGTATACCTGTTCCCCAATGTTCACTGCAGCACTCTTTACAATAGCCAAAAGTTGGTACCAGCCCAAATGTCCATCATCAGATGAGTGGATATGGAAAATGTGGTATATCAACACAATGGAATACTACTCTGCTACAAAAAAGAATGAAATACTGCCATTTGCAACAACATGGATGGACCTAAAGAGAATTATATTGAGTGAAACAAGTCAGGCACAGAAAGAGAAATATCACATGTTCTCACTTATTTGTGGGAACTAAAAATAAATAAATAAATACACAAACAAACATAACAATCACAATTCCTTGAAGTTGATACCATGGCAAACAGAAAGGAGGTTTTTGGGAGGGAGGTTTCAGTAATGGTACACAATAATCTACCGCATTGTATATTGACAAAATAAAATAAAATTTGGAAGAAAAAAAGAAGAAAAGTGGAACTGTTTATATGAAAAGTAATATAAAGAGAACTGTAATTATTCTTTTTTAAAAATTTTATTTTTTTATTGTTTATGAATATTCATGAGGTACAAAGCTTATTGTCACCCCTTGTGCCCAAGATGTGAAGGTCAGATCCATACTGGCAGCATGCCCAGTACCACAAATTGCATTTCTATCCCATGTCCCCCACCCAGTTATCCCCAACCTTCCTCCCCACCCCCGCTCTCCCCCCCACTCCACTTTGTATCCCATGGTATGCTCTCTCCCTCTACAAGTCCAATGCACCACTGTGGTCTTTCTTTCCTTCCTTCTCTCTTTCTCAGCTCCCACGTATAAATGAGTACATGCAGTATTTACCCCTCTGTGCTTTGCTTATTTCACTCAACCGGGCTCATCCATGTTGTTGCAAATTGGATAAGGAAACTGTGGTATATGTACAACATGGAATACTACTCTGTAATTATTCTTTCTGTGCTCTAAAGAATGCCCTTGCACACCCCAGGGCGCATAGCCACTATGAAGACCACTGCAGAGTGTGTGGTAGCTCTTATCTGGGTTTTTCTACGTAACCATTTATAAGTCATGAGCAGAACTGTAGAGGAGTAAGGAAAGAATTGGGATTTGAACACAGGCTCTATAGATCCCCAAACCAACATTTTTTAACGATCACACACAGACAGACACACACACACACACACACACACATTGCAGTGGAGGCTGGGAATGACTAGCCTTCCCCATTGACCAAGATGTGTATATGACAAGAGACAAAGACAGAAAAGACCCACCTCATGAGAACCTGGAAGTCAAATGGGAAAGAGGACAGCTTGTTTCTGTCCATGGGCCATAAAAACCTTACCATTCTTATAAGGATTGAGGAATACCCAAAACTTTGACCAGAATATCATGTTCCTTTTTCCTGGGTAGAAGAACTCAGAAAGGAGTGGTGTATGATGGACCCAAATAATTCTCACTAGCACTCTCCAAAATTGAAAGAATAAGGGGGAAAGATCTTCCCAATGTGCTGAGTCCCCCCATCACCTCTCAGCAGTCAAGATAACTCATTCAACTTTTTTGAGGCTTTGTGTTCCCTGTAAAACTGAGATTGGAATACCTGCTGCTAGGCTCAAATGAATGTGTTTAATTAAGTGTAAAATACTATAAATGTGAGGATGGATCAGATGGAAAGGAATGACAGACTACCCTGACTGCCCTCAGTAGTTCCAGAAACTGAAAAACATCCCGTGCTTATGGCTAACTGGTGGGTTAAGGAAGGAAGAGAATACATTCAAACTAAGACAATTTCAGAGAAATTGGTTTTCAATTCACAGCTTGGGTGGATAAAACTGTTCCACCCACAGCCAGCTGTGCACAGAGAAAACCTAGTGCCTATATTGGGTGGCACCTGGTCTGCCTAGAAAGTTTGAGAAACAGTTCTATTTCTGGCCATCTCAAAACTCCCCAAGCACTCCTCCACAACATGCAATTTAATCAGCACTTTCCCTGAGTTGTCTTCCTTCTCTTTATTTCTATTATGTGTTATAAAGCATTTGTAGACTCAAAGAATTCTCATTAACACCCCTTTTTTGTCTTCCTAAAAGAGTTAACCAAAACATGACTCCCTTCCCTCAAAATGTGGAAACCCCATCCAGCAAAATTAAAATTTTTTAAAAAAAATACTCATCTAAAAATTATGTTTTGTGTTGTGCAAACTCCAGAACTTCCCCCCTTATAGAATCGCTTATGAAAGCATCTTTCAATCCAGTATTGGATACAAATGATAAATGAAATGAATAGCGTAATTCATAACATGATATTTCATAGATCTCTTGCCTTTGCTAAAAGTCAGAATCCTTGTAGCCTGGCTTCCTCTCTCATCACTAGACTGAAGCTGCTCCCTTGGAAATCATCAGCTGAAACCTCATCCATCTTAAAGTCATGAAATATTTGACATTTACATCCTGTCTTGGAAATCTTCTCCTCTGTTGATTTCAAGCATGATGTCTTACTGCTCTCTGAGTGCACTGTGCAGTTTCATATCTCTGTTCCCTCATCCTGGAATTTCTACAGGAAAGTAGGGAAGAGAAGTCACTTTATAAAAAATTATATAAAATTCTAAAATAAACAGTAGAGAATATTACAACAAATGCCAATGTATCACCCAGAAATAATCAATGAATAACAAATGCTGACATTTTGTTTTATTTGCCACTAATGTTTTAATTTAACAAAGCATTTCTGATAAAGTTGAAGACACCTTAGTATTCAGTCTATAGTTGCATTTTCTTCTCTTTCTCACTACAGGCAACCTCTCCTGAAATCTTTCTATGTCCTGTCCATCTGAATTTTTCATTTTTAACACTTTTACATATTCAATAATCAACAAACAATACAAGTATTGTTTTGTGCTTTCTAAAAGTTTAAATAAATGATACTGTTATATAACTGGCTTTTTCCACTCAGTATTACTTTTAGATTACTTTTTAGATTTATCCATACTGGTAGATATGGATCTAGTTCATTCACTTTTACTGTTACGTATGTCATTTGATAAATGTACCACAATTCATTTAATCATTCTGCTATTGATAGAGATTAAAAATTTCCCCAGATTTTTGCTCTTACAAACAGTACTGCAATTAGTCTACCTCTATATGTCTCCTCTGCACATATGCACATGTTTCTCTAGAGTATATACTTAGAAGCAGAATTGTTGGTTCATGAGTACTGGTATTTTCAACTTTAATAGATATTGCCAAGTTGGTCCCAGAAACAGTGGTTGAGGGTGGAGACATTTTATTAAAATCTCAATGTAATTGACAAAACAAAGACTTGTTTCTGTCGCTGCAATTGTACAGGACTAATCAGAATACAATTGTACTAGAAATTGGTAAATATTTGGGAAAAAATGACAATAAGCTTACAACATAGCAAAACTTATGGTTTGCAGGGAAAGTGTTACTTATAGGGTTACTTATAGCTTTAACTGCTTAGAGAAAAAAGTTAGAGAGAATGTTAGTGAGTTAGGTGTTATACTTATGAACTTAGAAAAATAATAATAGACTAAATTCAGATAAAGTATAAAGAATATAATAAATATGATACTGAACATCAATAAAATAGAAAATAAAGATAAAATACAATCAACCAATCCAAAATATAGCTTTTTGAAAGTCTAAGAAATATGACAGATGTAAAAGATTCAGTGAGAAAAAATTTTTGTGATGATTAAAGAGTCATAACTATAAATAAAGAATAAAATTTAAATATGATAAAAGAATACTGTTAATGACCACATGCTGATAATTGTAAAAATTTAAGCAAAATAGTGTTTTCTAGAAAATACACAGATTACTAAAGCATTCAATGAACTAATTCTATTTTATACAGGTACAGTTGAAGAAAGCCAAGAAAATCAGAAGTAACCCACTGGACAACTGGGTTCCTAGCCCATTTACGCACAGCTTTACATGTTTTCCTAGAGCTCTATGTAGACACTGAGCAGACTTTCAGGACCTGATACATGGCCCAATGTGAGACATGTCTTGCCTCTTTTGACCATGCTAAACAATTTCTTACTCACGCAGGTGCTGGCTTTGGGGGTATAGGGACTGAACTATAAAAGACAAAGAAAAAGGAATAAATGCCAAAAGCTTTTGTGAGTCCATCTTACTCAAAGTAAACGCCTATATACTACTCACAAATTGGGTAGGATTAAGTAGTCATCACTGACAAGGAACATGCATGTGGCTTACCATAAGCTACTCACAAGCCCAAATACTGGAGCCAAATGCTATAAGGCAAGTTGCAATGGTGGGTGGCTATACCAACTGAACATAGCTTCCCTGTTTTATTACACATTAAGTTTCAGCAACGAAGATTCCAATGCACTTTCCAGCTGCTCTATTTGTAAGCCATTAAAGTATTTCCCTGGAAGGGTTTAACAAAATTTGGGTTAGAATATATGCATGATAGAATTGTGACCCAGAATTGGCCTCAGTTCTCTTGACAAGTCAGAGCCTTGGGTAACACAAGCACATGACACTAGGCAAAGTCAAGGACCTCACTCTTTGAGAGTTACTTCTCAGCATATGGTCTCTAATCAGGAGTAAAGAGCTGTTTGCAGCAGAATTACTTAAGCCAGCTGGAGTGAAGGAATCAAGGACTGGCCCTTTATTATTTGCAAAGTGATCACTCAGATAGAGAGAAATAAATGAATTCTGTTAAATATGATAGGGCAATGTACTTGTAAACTGGAGACAATGAATTCCACACATGACCTTTTTAGTACTTTATGAAAATAAACCTCAATTGCCCTTAGATATTTGGAAAAATTTCCCCTCATATTCCAATGCCAAGTACAAGCAGGAAAAAGTACCTGAGCAAAAAGGAAAAATCAGTAACCTTAATAGAGTGCAGAGAGTGAAGAGGGAAAGTGAAGTGCCGATGCACAGTGGGAGATAGGGAAGTGTTTGCAATGAACACACTGTGCAAAACTGTTTAAACTGGAGAAACTACAAAGATGATCTGGAGAAAAGTCAGGATGTCTAATTCTGTTGGGAGAAAAGACTCTCACCACAGGAATGAACTTAGAGGAATAAGTGAATAGCAGGTACCGGATGAGAAAAAATACTAGAAGCTTAAAAATAACAACATTTCTAAATAACTTATGAGCAAAATGAAAGAAATTGTACTAGAAATTGGTAAATATTTGGGAAAAAATGACAATAAGCTTACAACATAGCAAAACTTATGGTTTGCAGGGAAAGTGTTACTTATAGGGTTACTTATAGCTTTAACTGCTTAGAGAAAAAAGTTAGAGAGAATGTTAGTGAGTTAGGTGTTATACTTATGAACTTAGAAAAATAATAATAGACTAAATTCAGATAAAGTATAAAGAATATAATAAATATGATACTGAACATCAATAAAATAGAAAATAAAGATAAAATACAATCAACCAATCCAAAATATAGCTTTTTGAAAGTCTAAGAAATATGACAGATGTAAAAGATTCAGTGAGAAAAAATTTTTGTGATGATTAAAGAGTCATAACTATAAATAAAGAATAAAATTTAAATATGATAAAAGAATACTGTTAATGACCACATGCTGATAATTGTAAAAATTTAAGCAAAATAGTGTTTTCTAGAAAATAACTTATTAAAACTGAATTCAAAATAAAGAGAAAACATGACCACTAAATAAGATTCAGTGAGAAAAAATTTTAGTGATGATTAAGGAGTCATAACTATAAATAAAGAATAAAATTTAAATATGATAAAAGAATACTGTTAATGACCACATGCTGATAAATGTTAAAATTTAAACAAAATAGAGTTTTCTAGAAAATAACTTATTAAAACTGAATTCAAAATAAAGAGAAAACATGACCACTAAAATCATTTCAGTCATTAAAAACTTGTGAACTTCAGCCCTCAGAGAAACAGAAAACAGATTTACCCTATCTCCTAAACCAATAAAAATACTAGCCAGAATATATTGAACAATGACACTCAAGACATTGAAGGGAGCTTTACGATTGAGCTAGCTTACTGTTGGGAGAGTTTCCAGGATGCACTGCAGGGAGGGAAATTCCATCACAACCCAGAAATCTCCCTGAATCAGACCTTTGGGATGACAAGGTGTCTCGAGTTTGGAGCAAAGAGTAAGACAGAGGAGAGAGGGTTGTACAGATAGAAACCCCATAGAACACCCCTTTCAATATTCAGCTGAGTACTGATCAGTGCATACAGGCATGTAGCAGATTACAGAGAGCAGTGCCTGAGACTCATGCAGAGCAGAGAATTGTGAACGGTCCCCAATTGCCAGAGTGGAAAACCTTATAATACATGGGGCATCGATTAGAGAACAAAACAAAAAAGTTTTGCCCCAGTGATGAATTAAAATTAATCCTAGAATGAATGCTGCTGCTCTGGTTCTGCCTAACAAATCTTAAAAGCAAAACCTAAAAGGATAAACTATTAAAAAGTAATTTATCTGCTTCCCAAAAGAAATCTCAAAATCTGGCATTCAAATAAAAATTACTAGGCATGGAAAGAAGAGAGAGAATACAGTCAATAATGAGGAGAAAAATAAAAACTGACAGAGAAATGACATAGATTATAAAATTAGTGGATAAGTACATTAAACGTGATTATACCTGTATCCATATATTCAGGAAACTAGGGCAAAGTTGAACATGCACGAAATATATATAAATATATATTTATATGAGATTTATCTCATATATATTTGTATGAGACCCATTAAATTCTCAAAGATAAACCTTACAATGTTTGAGATTAAAATGCACTGGGTCAGATTAAAGGCAGGTTGCTTGTTGGAGGAGAGCCAATTAATGAATTCAAAGATATAGCAATAGAAACCATCTAAAATAGAAAAAATATATATATACATATATATAATATATGTGTATATATATTATATATATGTGTGTGTGTGTGTGTGTGTGTCCGAAGGATTGATGAGAACATCAGAGGATTGTGGTACAACTTAAAGGAGTCAAATATATTTATAGTTGGAATCTCCAAGGGAATGAGTCTAGAAAAAATATTTTTAAAAATAATGGTTGGAATTTCTCCAATATTTATCAAGCTCAGAGATCTAATAAGCTCAATGAACCCCGAGCAAAAGACACATGAAGAAAATTACACTAAAGCATGTAATAATAAATTGCTTAAAATAAATGATAAAGATAAAATCATAAAATTTGGCAAGAGGGAGACAAATTATTTACAGAGGAACAAAGATAAAGATGCCAGTAGATCTGTTGTCAGAAACCATAAAAGATAGACTACAGTAGAACAACACCTTTAAAGTAGCTACTGTCATCCTAGAACCTTTCACCCAACAAAAACATACTTCGAAAATAAAAGACTTTTTGAGACATATAAAAGCTGAAAGAATTCATCAGCAGCAGATCAGCAGACTGGCAGTATAAGATATGTTTTTTTAAAGAAAAAGTTCTTCAAGCAGAAGGAAAATTATAACAGAGGGAAACGTGGATCTACAAAGGAATAAAGAGCACCATAAATGGTAAATACATGAATAAATATAAAGACTTTTTTCTTATTATTTAAATTTCTTTAAAAGATAATTGATTACTTAAAAAAATAATAACAATGTTTTATGAGTTTTATAAAATATGTAAATGTAAGCATATGTAAAATGTATGAGAGCAATAGTAACAATGTCAAGATAGGAAGGAAAGAAAATATGCTGTCGTAATGTTCTTATACTACACGTGAAGTAGTAAAATGCTATTCATGGATATAATCCATATTAGTCCATTTCTGTTGCTTATAACAAAATACCTGGAACTGGGAGACATAAAGAAAATTAAATTTATTGCCTATAATTTCAGCAGGTGGAAAATCCACAGTTCAGAGAACATATCTGGTGAGGGTCTTGGTGGTGGCGACAGTGACCCAGGAATCTCGCATGGCAGAAAATGGCAGAGCAGAGAGAGATAGTTATTCACTCTCCTTTTAAAGCCCTCAGAACCATGTGCATGACAACCATTTTTAATCCATTCACTACTGCATGGTCCCACAATCCAATCACCTCTCCAAGGCCCCACCTTTCAAATACCATAATAGGATTTTCCACCCTCCTAACACTGTCACAGTGGGGATCAAGTTTTGGGGGGACACTCAATCCAAGGCATCATCTTTTATGGATTTCTCATGATTGTACACATCTTTTATACTATGTTAAGAATTCAAGGTTATAACCACTTTTTCCAGGGTTATTTCTCAGAACTGTGTTTGCAGCTAGCAGTGTTGAGGGATGAGGTAATGTATTCTTCTGGGAGAAATGGCAGTCTTGATTACCGCTTGCTATAAAACAGTGAGTTCTCTGAATTCAGTATACTCCTATAATGCAGACTACTGTCTGTGCATGCATCCATCTGGGCTTCACATCGCCCGTGAGACTTGTGAGTTAAAGGAAACAAACACAAACAAACTGACGCTCATGGCGTGCCATGAGTAATAAAGTCCTTGTCTCTGACATAGGAGTCTCATGCCTCTTTCCACTATCTATAAAACAATAACAGGATAACTATTTACTAGCTTATAAATAGAATAAAATTCAAGACCTACAAATAATACTTGAAATTGACTATGATAAGTTAAACATGTCTAACTATAAACCTTTAAAGCAATTGCTAAAATAACACAACAAAGATTTATAGCTAATAACCCAACAAAGGAAATAAAAGGAATCATAAAAAAAACAGTTGATCTAAAAGAAGGCAGAGAAAAGGGAAAATAGGAACAAAGAAATGATGAGACGAACAGAGAACAAATACAAGGTGGCAAATTTAAACTTAACCATATCAATATGGTTGATCAATTTACTTTTTTATGTAAATAGTCTAACTATGCCAATTTAAAGTCAGAGCTTCTCATATTGGGTAAAATAATAAGACGCAGCTACATGTGGTCTACAAGAAACACACTTTACATGTAAAGATACAAATAAGTTAGCAGTAAAAGGATGGAGAATGATATGCCATATAAACAATAATCAAAAGACATCTGAGGTGGTTATAAGTAGATTTTAGACCACAGAATATTACCAAGGATAGAGGGTCATTTCATAATAATAAAGGGTTAAAGTAATTGGAAAAAATAACCATTTTAAACACTTATGAATCTAACAACAGAGTTTTTTAATATACACGAAGCAAGAATATTAGAATACCAAGAAGAAAAAGAAAAATCTACAATTATACTTGGATATTTTTATACCCTTGCTTCAATAATTGATTGAACAAACAGATGAAAATCGGTTAGAATACAGAACTCCATCTTGTTGCAAATGGCATGATTTCATTCTTTTTTATGGTCAAGTAGTATTCTGTGGTGTATATATACCACATATTCTTTATCCAGTCATCTGTGGATGGATATTTAGGTTTCCTGAATATCTTAGCTATTGTAAATAGAGTTGTGATGACCATGGGAGTACAGGTATCCCTCTGACCTGATGATTTCCATTCCTTTGGATATATACCTAGAAGTGGGGTTGCTGGATGACATGGTAGATCTATCTTCAGTTGTTTGAGAAAACTCCATACTGTTTTGCATAGTGGTTGTACTAATTTGCAGTCCCACCAACGGTGTAGGAGCATTCCCTTCTCTCCACATCCTCACCAGCATCCAGACAAGGAACACACCAAAAACACCACTTCCATGTGGGTGGTCCACTACAGCCACCACAATAGCCACGGCTGCCACAAAAGCAGCTAGATGCCACAACCATTGTGCAGATGGCCCTCCAGCCACTCAAATGCATCGACACAAGGAGAGTCACCAGTGGAGACCAAGGAAAAAAAGAGGATGTCTCTCTCCACAAAGCCCATTGCAGAGTGATAAAAGAAACATCTACTCTACAATACACTGGACAGATCACCTAGGCAGCAAATCAACAGAGTACCCGTTACTCTTTCAGAAGGAGAGAAGAAATCTAGGGTTATCAGATGTGGGAGTGGGAGGGGAAGGGAAAAGAGCATGAGGAGGGATTGGATAAGGGGTATAAAGAATAAGTATGTTTTATAACAATATATATGCTAATAATATTGATTTGATCAACATATGTCAATGTAGAACCCCCAAAATATGTACATTCAATTATGATTCAGTAAAAAAATAAAAAATAAAAAGAAACACATAAAGACAAATTGTGTATGTAAAAATACACAGAAGCACAAATACGAGGTACCTAGAACAGGCAAATTTATAGAGACAGAAAGTAGAACACTGTTATCAAGGGCTGGGGAGAGTGGGGAGAGAAATGCTACTGTGTAATATGCACAGTTTTTTTGGAGATGATGGGAAAATTTTGGGTTCAATAGTGCTAATGATCACAGTATATTGTGAATGTATTTGATGCCCTTGAAATGTACACTTAAGAGTGGTTAAAATGATAAAGATTATGTGTATTTTGCCACAATAGAAAGTATTAAGGCAAACAAAAAAATAAAAACTAAAAACATTACAAAAAGGAAAACTATAGACAAAAATCTCTTACAAATCAAGTTGTAAAAACCTTCAACAAAATTAGGAAATCAAATACAATAAAGTATAAAAGAATTATACACCACAACCAGTTCCAGATTTATTCTAAGTAGGCATGGCCAATTCAATATTTGAAAATTAATTAATGTAATCTACAACATCAATAGGCTAAAGAAGAAAAATTAAATGATCATATAAATTGAAGTAGTAAAAGGAATTTACAAAATCTAATACCTATTCATAATGAAAACTCTCAGCAAACTAGGAACGGAGGAGAATTTCATCCACTTGATAAAGAACATCTCCAAAGAAACCTTAAGCTGACATCATAATTGTGAGAAACTAGATGCCTTCCCTCCAAGACTGGGAAAATGGCAAAGATGTTCTCTCTTACTTCTATTTTATATCATATTGAAAGTACTTATTGTGGTATAAGACAATAAAAATAAATAAAATGTTTACAGATTGGGAAAAATAAAATAAAACTATCTTTGTTCACAGATGGCATGACTATGTATGTAGAAAATTCCAAAAATTCAACAAAAAAATTCTTGAAATTAATGAGCAATTCTAGCAAGTTCACAGGATACAGGGTAAATTCAGAAAAGTCAATTGCTTTTCTGGATACAACAATGAATAATTAGAATTTAAAATTTTTAAAAATATCATTTATATTAATATCAAAAAATTAAATACTTAAGTATTAAAGTCTAGCAACATATGTACAAGATCATTACACAGAAAACTAAAAATCTTTGATGAAAATAATCAAAGATCTAATTAAATGGTGATACATTCTGTGTTTATGAATTAGAAGACTCAGTACTGTTACGTTGTCGATTCTTTCCAATTTAATCTATAATCCAAGTCAAAATCTAGTTGACATACCAACAAGCTATTTTGTGGAAATTTCTAAAGTGATTATACAGTTTTTATGGAAAAGCAAAAATGCAGAATCATCAGCACAATACTGAAGAACAAAGGTAGAGGATTGACATTGCTCGACTTCAAACCTTACCACAAAGCGACAGTGATCGAGACTGTGTGGTATTGGCAAAAGAATAGACACATAAAACAACAAATTAAAGTGGAAAGCCCAGAAACAAACGCACATAGTAAACTAATCTTTTCCAAAAGGAGCAAAGGAAATTCAAAGGAGAAAGAATAGTCTTCTTAACAAATGATGCTGGAACAATAGGACATTCATATGCAAAAAAGATTCTAATACAGATCTTAAACTTCTTCACATAAATTAACTCAAAATAGATCATAGACCTAAATGTAAAATCAAAAATATAAATTCCCAGAGAAAACAGAGGAGATATCTTGGTGACCCTAGGTTTGGTGATAAATTTTTAGATACAACACCAAAACTAGGATCTATGAAAAAAATTTTGCTAAGTTGGACTTTACTAAAACTGGACTTCTGCTCTGCAAAAAGCACGATTAAGAGAATAAAAAGACAAGCCACAGACTGGGAGAAAACATTTGCAAGCACATTTTCTGTTAAAGGACTTCTATCCAAAATATATAAAGAACTTTCAGAACTTGACAATAAGAAGAAAAAAACTGGGTTAAATATCTAAACTGAAACCTCAAAGAAGATATGCAGATGGAAGACAAGTACATGAAAAATGTTCAACATCAGTTTTCTTTAAGGAAATACATATTAAAACAATAATGAGATTCCACTACACACTTATTAGAATGCCCAAAATCCAAAAAACTAATAATACCAAATCCTGGCAAGGACATGGAGCGACAGAAACTCTCATTCATCGCCTATGGGAATGTAAACTGGTACAGCCACTTTGGAAGAAAATGTGGTAGTTTTTCACAAGGCTAAACATACTCTTATACAATCTAACAATTGTGCCCCTAGTTATTTACACAATTAAGTTGAAAACTTAATGTCCACAAAACAATTTTTCTATGAACATTTAGAACATCTGTAGTCATAGACACCAAAAACTGGAAGCAACCACGATGTTAATAAATAGGCGAATGGATAAACAAATTATGTTACCACCATGTAATGGAATACTATTCAGCAATGAAAAGAAATAAGCTATCAAGACATGAAAAGACATGGAGGAACCTTCAGTAATATTGCTAAGTGAAAGAAACCAATCTGAAAAGGCTACGTATTGTATGATTTCAACCATATGGCATCCTGGAGAAAGCAAACCTATAGAGACAGTAAAAAGGTCAGTGGTTGCTAACAGCTCAGGGGGATGAGGGCAGGAATAAATAAGTGAAGCACACAGGTAAAAACTATTCTGCATGATACTGTTATGGTAGATAGACAACACTATGCATGTACATGTCAAAACCTATAGAATTTTACCACACAAAGTGAACTTTAGTGTACATAAATTTTAAATCATTTATACAATTTCACAAATAAATATTCTAAGTTATTGGAAGATATTTAAAACTTCGTGCTTTTAGAACTTTGCTAATTATTTCCAATGATATGGGAATTTAAAATGATTAATGAGTATTTCTAATTAAAACTCAAATTTGAGGGGTGTGGTGATAGACATAATGGTTTCTCAGAGATGTCTACACCCTAATTCTTGGAGCATAGAAATATGTTACGTCGCATGGCAAAAGAGATTAAATGTAATGAAAGTTACAGGCTTTAAAATAGGGCAGTTATCCTGAATTATCTAGATAGGCTCAGTGTTATCACATGAGCCCTTGAGAGCAGAAAACTTTCTCTAGCTAAAGTAGAAGAGATGCGGCAGAAGGAGAGACAGAGAGATTCAAGCGTGAGAAGAAATGGACAGGCAATTGCTGGCTAGAGAATGGAGGGGACAAGGTGACAAGGAGTGCAGCCAACCTTAAGGAGCCCATGGAGGCTCCCAGCTGACGTTCAGGAAGGAAATCCTGAAGGAATACTCAGTTCTACAGTTGCACAGACCTGAATTCTGCCAAGAACCTGAATGAGACTGAGAGCAGATTCTCCCCTAAGGCCTTCAAACAGGAGACCAGGCCCACAAACACGTTGATTTCAGATTTGTGAGACTCAGCATAGGACCAAACTGAACCCACCTGGGCTTCTGACTTACAGAACTGTGCGATAAGAGAATTGTGTTGTGGCAAGTCATTAATTCGTAGTAATTTGTTAACAGAAGAAACTTGTAATTTTGCCCAACTTGAAAAAAGCTTTTAACTTAATAAAGAAATGTTTAGAAACACATAATTATCTCTCACATAATATATAACTGAGCACCATCCAAGAGGATACTAGCAAAGAGAGCATTATATAAATACTCCTAAACCCTGCATTACCACTGCTATCGTGCTGTAGTTTATTTATTAATCCAGCTCATTCATTCGTTTATCAGATATTTTTAAAGTGTCACAAAGGCTTGCAAGAGAAAAACACAGACAAAAAAAACAGCAACATGAATGTAAGTGAAATAAGAACTAGTCAGTCTCGATGGATTAAAGAAAAAAAAAAAGAACATAGAGAAGAAACAATGAGAAAAATTTGTGGAATTAGAAATACAAGATTAAAAATCAGTAATCTTACAGGTAGCTTAATGGAGAGTGGCAGAGCCCTGCGTTCTGGGTTCAACTCTGACTCTGGCCGAAACAAAACTTTAAACAATTAAATTAATTTCAATTGTCCTTTTATGAGTTAATAGAAATTTTCTAGGCCCTTCAAGATTTCAAACTAATAAAAAAAAAATAAGAGGAGGGGTGGCTCTGGAAAATGGTCTTATATTTATGGAGTCCTTCTCTCTGACATCATTACCTTGGATTCTTAAATGTCTCAAAACCCCAAATGGCGTGATGACTATTGTGGGGCAGGAGAGCACTTCAAAAAGGCAATTACAGAAAATCCGGAGAAAAATTAGGCTGGTGTGAAAACAGAAAGTGACTGTTTAAGACCTGAAATTCTCTTAAGGGACTATAGTAACACAAATCAGTACTAACAACTAGACAATCATGAATAGGATTTTTTTGCCAAAATGATAGCTCTCTGAAGAGTTAAAGACTTGGCTGACTACTGAAAATCAAGTTTAAAGAGAAAATTTTGCCAGTGTGTTCCTCTGTACTGACATATCATTCAATTATACTTCCAATTCAACTGTTTTTGAGATAGTTTTATGCTAGCAAGTTGCCAATTTAATGGGGGTATGAAGGGAAATTCATTTGGGCCACTAACTAACTACTCCCTAAAGGTTTCCTCTGAATGTTGCATCTTAATGATGCTAAAACTAAGTTTGTGTAAAAATTCCCATAAGGGTAAGTAAATTGCAGTATTCTCTGCTTTTCTCCTTTTCTGAGAAAATTTGGTTAAAGTAACATTGGCAAAATGATAGGAACACAATAAAGTCATTTTTGCCTAATTACTATAATTACAAGCTTCAAATGAGATACATGAGTGATTGAGACTTTATACTGAAAACAAGTTTGTATAAGTTGTTACCTGAGGACCTGCTAACTCTAAGAGTTAGGGGCTTCTCTCAGACTGGGGAGTGAGTTTTCTACAACCATCTGAGTGTAAAGGTGTGACAAAGTCTTCACAGAATTTATTATGCTAATGTAAAAAACGGTTGAATATGATTGTAAATTGTATGCACGCTGTAAAATTAAGAAGATATGGCTTTCTTTGTAGGTCTTGGATTTTTGAGAAAAGTTAAAGAAGAAATTAAGAAAAAGGAAGGCTGGTTCAAGGAAACTAAATAGGGAAATGGAGTGGTTGAGAAGAAATTTCCAATAATCCTGATTTCACTGACTTGGTAATTTTTAAGACATAACTGATTTATATTTGAATTATGTCAATTAGGGTCAGAAGAGTCAATTCACATGGGGAAAAAAATCTGCCAAATGATGGTTCTCATGAAAAACTGGGTGATTAAGTAACAAATATTCTAAGATTCACTATAATATTTTCAAGAACATATGGGTCAAGTCTACACTATAAGAACATTTGAAAAATACTCTTTAATTTTAGATTTAAGAGCACTTTTTTGTTTATTCCTAAGTCAGGACACAATGAAAATGAAATCAGTTAAGGTGGAGGTAGGAGGTACCTGCCTCACCTCTCAGTGCCTTTAGTCCTCCTCTTCTTCCTGAGGCTGCAGAGACAATATTTTATTCTCCACTTTGCAAGGCTTTTAATAGGGAATTGTACCCTCTCATCAGACAAAGGTCACATACCAAAAACTGGACTTAGGAATCGCAGTAAATAGAGCATCACATATTGCACACAGGTATTGAATATTCAATGCTGTACCCCACAGATATGTACAATCAATTATGTTTCAATAAATAAAATTATTTTTAAAAGTTTTTTTAAATGTAGTAAAGGAGGAATCACCATTATTTTACATATAGGTTTTATATTTCCTAGAGTCATACATCTAATAATATTAGCATGCATATTAGCAATAATAAAACTCTGTATGTATATATCACTATAGTGTCTACAAAAATTTTCATATGTTACATATTATTTCATCTTCACAACAAAAATGTGAGATATTATAAGGCTCACTTAACTAGTAGCCCACTAATTAGGCATCTCAGTTATTGAAAGCATGATCAAGCATCTGGAGAGAAGCAAAAGAAAATTTTTATTCAGCTCTAATCCAGGTCTGGAAATGCCACATAAAATGTGTCTGTTTTACTGTTAGGAGATCTTATCAGTTTTACTCTGAGCCTACTTATTTTTAATTTAGGTATAACTCTAAAAAACTGAGGCATAACTGATTTAAAAAAACAACTAGAAGAGATATGGGAAAAGGAGAGACATACTGCTATTGATGGGCACATTAAGTAGTGGTCTGATATTTGAAACACCACCACCTTCTAATTTTAAAGCAGACTTAAAGACTCAATATGGGAGCATTTGTTAGAGGAACAAATACCTGAGTTATTTTATCAAGTATAATATTTTAATTGTAGTTCAAAGTACTTTGTATATATTAGCATTTAATGCTCACCACAACACTATGATGTGGAAACCATTAGTATCCCTATTTTACAGACAAGGGAACTGGCATACAAGAACTTTAGAAACTTGTCCAAAGTCTCACAGCTAAACAAGGACTCCTACCTGGGCAGTCTAGCTTCAGAGCATGTCTTTTTTTTTTTTTTGTCTTTTTGTCTTTTTTCGTGACCAGCAATGGATCGCAACCCTCAGTGTCGCGCCCGTACCGGACCGGGACCGGCAACAGGATCGCAACCCTCGGTGTTGCCCCCGCTCCTGGCTCAGCCAGTGAGCCGCCGGTCTGCACGTGGGATCCGAACCCTCGGCGGGAGCACCACCACACTTCCCAAGCGGCGCACTGTAGCAGTGCACCACCGGGCCGGCCCCAGAGCATATCTTTTTAAATAACCTATTCTAATTCATATGAGGACTCCGCACAACCAAGAGACAAATCTATTACATGCAGTATACATGTTTTTTTGAAAGCAAGGAAATAGATGTCTTTACAGAAACATATTTTCTTCAAAACTATTTTTATTTTTTAGTTTGTTTTTAGGTTTATATGTTTGTTATATTAAAAAAAAACACTTTTAAAAAATAGCCCATTTCTCAGTAATACTAGTTTTTTGTTTGGTTGGTTTTTAGTTTTGCAGTGTGTAAAAGATCTGGCTAATTAATTGTACCTCTGAGAAGCAAAATGATCTCTAACCAATTGATTAGAAGGAGAAAATAATAGGCAATTCAAATGTGCACATCATAAGGAAATGTTCAAGTTTTGCAGTGATGAATAGGCTGATTACCCTGAATAGATCAACACACATTGTATACATGCATTGAAATACAACTCTTTACACCATAAATATGTGCAATCAATATGTTTTCATAAAAAAATTTTAAAACAGTAAATTTTACTCTAATGTGAAAAAAAAAGTATCTCATGGAGTTAGTATAATGGCAAAAAATAATAATAATAATAATATAACTGGCAATTCAGACTAACATGCATTGACTGTCTTTGCATGCTGGGGCTTCCTATGCCAGCCGGCAGCGAGGAAAGTTGCCCCATGACCACGTAGAGCCCAGAAGTGTGCAGGTCCTGCTAAGGGCAGAGTGGCTGGATTTCCACAGTAAATGGCTACAAATAGGCTATTAGTCCAGTTGGCTTGGACAGTCCTATTGTAAGCCAGTTAGGTCTGCATGTCCTCTTCCACTCTCAAAATATATCGATTTGGATTATAAATTTGGTATAACTAGAATGGTTAACTACTAGGCACCGAGTTCCCAGGCCAGAAATGTGTCCTCAGCAGCACGTTCACAATAGTGGGCTTGGACCAGGAGCATTTCAATGGCAACTAGTCCAGACTAAAGATCAGGAGTCTTCAGTGTCTTTAAGACCCCTACATGACTAAGCTAAGGAGCTCAAAAAATGTGGAATTCCAAGTTAGTCTAGTAGAATGGAATTTGAGGAGTCAGTTTAATTTAAGAAGTAATAATAATATAATGTGATATTTCTGCACTGTACACTTATGAGCAGGTCCGGCTTTATGGGCATGCAACCAGTTGCTGTTGCACAAGAACCCATTGTCAGAAAGGCCTTGTGCTTATTTCAATGCTCTGTTATTGCCATATTGAAATTCTTAATGGTTTTTGAATGAGGAAACCCACATTTTATTTTGTACTAGGCCCTGCAAATTATATCGCTGGTCCCGTTTGTGAGTACGCAGAGTTAAACTCACACTTAGCATTTTGGACATTTTTGACATCTCTACTCTACCTGACATGAAACTTTACTTATTGTAATAGTCAATAAAACTTAGGGCTGAATTAAAATCTCTTACCAAATACCTAAAAAAAAAAATTCTTTTGCTTCACAAATTAATAATATGGTTATCAGATTACATTTTAGAACACAAAACCTTCCAGGCAAAGTGGGTTAAAAATAATTCTTGTAGAATCGTGTATTTTAAAGCTAAGTAATAATTGAATCCCTGAGGACTAAGCAATATCATTTAGCAGCCTGCACAATGTGAAAGACTAAAAGCTTTTAATTAGACTTTTACTCAATAGGGGAGAAAAAATAATTTAAAAGACTCAGGGCTAAAGCTGAATTGTTAGTTTTAACTTTGAACACAATGAAAAAACAATTTGACTAAATTAGTTTAGCTGTGTATTCATTAGCCTTTAATAGAAATGTGAATGCAAACTGACTCCAGGTTATTGTACTTAGAGCCAGCTTTTCAATTAGTGATTGGCAAAATGTTTATCTAGTTTGTTGTGGGAATATTGAACCATTTACATAACAGGACTGTTGTAAACCTTTATGCAATCTTATTTGGATCTTTCAGGAGAACAAGATTCTGTGTATATAAAATCATAAACTATCAGTAATAAAGTTAGCTAATTTATATCAAACTTGGCACTTTAAAAGAAGTTGTGCTATGTGACTCAATGAAGTAGAGAAATGGTAAGATCTACTTAAAGTTAGTTAACTGTAATGCTCAGTTGAACTTGGGCAAATCTTGGTTATCACTGTCTTTGAAATTATACAGACCTAATTTCCATGTTGTAACTGAGTTACTAATTCTATAATATTGGTCACATTAATTAGTCTCTCTGAGCCTCTTTCCTCATCTTTAAAATAAGAATTATGTATTAGCCTTCAATAGTTACTATGAATATTCAAGATAATATGTAAGCCCCTGTCACAGGCACTCAATATATGGTAGTTATCATCATTATCATGTGTTCTTTAAATATATTTTAGTTAAATGCTTTTTGAATAGATAAAACTAATCACATAAAAATCACAAAAAAGATATAAAATGCAAAATGCTACAAAATTAAGGA